>NC_133619.1:632229596-632529596 GCF_048593235.1 Sminthopsis crassicaudata | reverse complement strand
TCTCATAATTTTGTTCGTTAGAAATCCCAATTGTGATTCAGCCCCCAAACCAAGCCAGTAATAGATGACTGAAAATACCATTTTTAAAAACACTGCCTGGAAACATGTTAAAAAGTTCCCTTTGAAGTCACCGGTCCTACTCCAGCCACACTTCAGGAGTGCAATCCTGGATTCACCTATCATATCTCACAAGGACAGTACCACCTCGTGAATGAAGAAATCTGCAGATAACCTTATCTTGAATATCAAAGGGAGTTTGAAGATCATAACATCAGAAAGACAACTGCTGCCAAGACATCTAGGTTGAGAAGCTGAATACAGCAGATGCTAACCAACCCAAGAAAACACTAGAGCTAAACAAAAATTTTGACCTCCAAATATAGAACTCAAGAAAAGCATAAAAAGATAAAAAGAAAAAAAACTCTTTAGAACTGTATTTGTTTATGGGTATACATAAAGAGTACACATTTAATCAGATTTTACTGTTATAATATAAAGAAGAAACTAGAGGTGGAAAGTGGATTGTAACAGAAAAAAAGGAGAAAGTAGAGGTAAAAAGAGGGAAATTACATCTCAGAAAGAGGCAAAGAACCCTATTATAATTGAGGAAAAGAAGGGAGAGTGACAAATATTGTGTGAATCTTACTCATCAGATTTGGCTCAAAGAAAGAGGAAGAAGGAAAGGGGAAAAGGAAAGAGAAAAGTATTATGTGGGGTTCATAAAATGGCAGGAAATATAGTATTAGTAGTTTTAACTGTAAACATGAATGGGGTGAACTCTCCCATAAAATGTAAGCAGATAGCAGAATAAATTAAAAGCCAGAATCCTACAATATGTTGTTTACAAGAAATATATTTAAAGCAGACTGATACTTACAGATTAAAGGTAAAAGACTGGAGCAGTATCTATTTTGCTTCAGGTGAAATAAAAAAAAAAGCAGGGGTAGCCATCCTAATCTCAGATCAAGCAAAAGCAAAAATTGATCTAATTAAAAGAGATAAGGAAGGAAACTATATCTTGCTGAAGGATGCCATAGATAATGAAGCAATATCAATATAAAACATATATACTCAAAGTGGTGTAGCGTCTAAATTCTTAAAGGGGAAGTTAAGAGAGTTGCAAGAAGAAATAGAGAGCAAAACTATAATAGTGGGAGATTTCAACCTTGCTCTCTCAAAACTAGATAAATCAAACCACAAAATAAATTTAAAAAAAGTTAAAGAGGTAAGTAGAATACTAGAAAAACTAGATATGATAGATTTTTGGAGAAAATTCAATGGAAAGAGAAAGGAGTATACTTTCTTCTCAGCAGTTCATGGAACATATACAAAAATTGACTATATATTAGGACATAAAGACCTCAAAATTGCAGAAAGACAGAAATAATAAATGTTTGTTTTTCCAGATCATGATGCAATAAAAATTACATTCAATAAAAGGCCAAGGGAAAATAGACCAAAAAGAAATTGGAAACTAAATAATCTCATCCTAAACAATGATTGGGTGAAAAAGCAAATCATAGACGCAATCAATAATTTTATCCAAGAGAATAATAATAATGAGACAACATATGAAAATTTGTTGGATGTGGCCAAAGTGGTAATAAGGGGAAATTTTATATATTTCTAGATACTTATTTGCATAAAATAGAGAAAAAGAAGATCAACAAATTGGGCTTGCAACTAAAAACGCTAGAAAAATAACAAATTTAAAACTCCCAACCAAATACCAAACTTGAAATTCTTAAAAAAAAAAAAAGAGAGAGAGCAATAAAATTGAAACTAAAAAACTATTGAATTAATAAATAAAATTAAGAGTTGCTTTTATGAAAAACAAAATGGATAGATCTTTAGTTAATTTGATTAGAAAAAGGAAAGAGGAAAATCAAGTCATTAGTCTCAAAAATGAAAAGGGAGAACTATCCACCAATGAAGAGGAAATTAGCACATTTATTAGGAGTTACTTTGCCTAACTTTATGCCAATAAATTTGACAACCTAAGTGAAATGGAGGAATACCTTCAAAAATATAGATTGCCCAGTGCAACATGCTGTAATTGCATTTGCTATTGCCAGACTCTCCTAATTCCCAGGGTGTCAGAGAAATCTCTGGTAAATATTAATATCAATCTTCCCTCTTCCTGAGGCCTTCAGAAATCCTCTGGCTCCTATCTCATATGGACACAGTTTGAGCACAACAGAGCACCCGAGAGTTTTGTCAGGCAAGCTTAAGGAGTTTATTCCTGTGGTTTACATCTTACTCTAAAACCTCCTGCACTCTCTTAGTCTCTCTCTCCTTGGCCAAGCTCCAGGTGAAAAAGAATTCCTCCCCCATTGAGCTTATATCGGGTCTGTGAGGTCACAGGCACAGCCAATCAGACACTTCCCATTCCTGATGTGATTTCAGAATGTTAAGGGTTCCCATGGTGGTTGGAGATCCCACCCACAAAGGTGGTCCCTATGTACTCATAGCCAATCATGTCCAGGGATCTCCAGGCCATAGGCCTGTGTTACATCCTAACTGTGCTTACCTAGCCTCTATAAAGGACCCTTACAATTCCCCTCTCTTTCACTCATGTCATCCCAAGGTACTTACATCAGCTATAGTTTGCTTGATCAATGAGATCACTGAGTATCATGCTCAAGGAAATAGGATGCAGCAGACCAATAAACAAAGGCATGACAGTGAGAACTATGCTCAACTGTTATCATAACCAAACATGGATAATATGATGTTTAATCCACTCAATAGCATCATGCCAAAAAGATAAGATACCAAAGAGTCAGGATGTCAGTGACATAGGATGTCACCATAGTAGGATGTCACAATTCTGTAGTTACATTTGTATACATCAGGGTGTCAATGAGGTATAATATCAATGAGGTAGGGTGTCACAATTGTAGCACAATTCTCACAATTCTAGTTATAATTGTCACAGTTCTAGTTACATTTGTCACAATTCTAATTATACTTATATACATCTTTTGAAAGGAAACACAGATAAAAGTACAGAACACAGGTGCACACAAGCAAAGTCATGTCCTGTAACATTACCTCAGTAACTTTGGCATGGGGTCATGTTGATTTTTTACCCACTAATTTGGAGGCATAGTTCTTAAATAGAAAACAGGGCAAAGTCTCTCCCCAGGCCACCATATGGTGAGTAGTCTTGGGAGAAGCACACAAGCCCATTGTCCATTTAACAGTCTGTTTATATTGCATATCACCCAGGACAGTCCATTTCACTTCTACACTGGAGCTGTGTCTGCTTTCTCTGGTGTCACAGTCAGGAGGGACATGGCTGCCACAGCGTTTGGAGGGCTGCTGACATCTGGCTGGTCCCTCTGGGCTGTTGTCTGGTGCTTCTCTTCTTGGATCCCCAGGTCACAGATGTTTCTAGTTGTGATCCACTTCTCTGCTGCTGGGTCTGTGTTAGGATTACTAGGTGAGAACTCAGGTTGTCTGGACAGTGACAAGGTGAGAACTCAGGTTGTCTGGACAATTACAAGGTGAGAACTCAGGATGACTTGAAAGAAGGAGCAAGCTCATTGGCTGAAGTGGTTCTTCCCAGAAGCCCTTGCATTATCCCACGCCCATTCTCTGGAAGGATAAAAGAGAGGACATCCAGAGATAGAGGAAGACTCTGAATTGCATCAGGCTTGACGGGGCTCTCTGCAGGAAGGGAAGTCACTTCTCTGGACAAGAGTTAACAGCAACTGCCTGGAGACAACGGTTCGTTACAGGAAGAAGAATCTGTCGGAGAGATTTGAGTAGAAGACACAACAGATCTCTTCCCAGAGAGTGATCCGGCAGCTTCTAGAGACGACAGCTCGCTACAGGTCTGCATCTGGAATAATAAAAGCTTACCTAGGACCACAGACCTTTAACCAACCTGGACCTTTCCAAATGCCATCTAAGCCCCTCCACATTACTTTGGAGAGAGGGTTCTCGTAGGCCTGATGGCCAGTCTGTGCTTTCTGCCTGTGCCAGAAGCTCCCAAGGAATGTGAAAACTGTAAATGTATGTATCTATCACCACATCTAAGCAGGGCCTGTGCGAGTCTGGTAGAGGGTCCTATAAACCCCAATACTCCTTTTTCTTACTTAGAGCATCTTGAGAGTACGATTAGCCCATTCAACAATGGCTTGGCCTGTAGGGTTTTGTGGGATGCCAGTAGAATGGGCAATGCTGAATTCAGTGCAAAAAGACCCAAAAACAGAAGATGTATAAGCTGGTACATTATCTGTCTTAAGTGTTTGTGGAACTCCTGCAATGGAGAAGCAATAATAAAGATGGCTGATTACATGCTTAACTGCTTCTCCTGATTGGAGTGAAGCCATGAGAAATTGAGAGTGTGTGTCCACGGTTACATGGATGTACTGCCTTTTAACATGCGTCATATCCATTTGCCGTAGGGCATTGGGTGACTCACTATGACGATTTGTTGCAGTATTTCGAGGAACAGGATGAAAAGGAGCACAAGCAGTACAACAGTAAACAATAGCAGCAGCATCTGCTTTAGAGATGCCATACAGTCTCTGCAATGAGCGGGCAGATAAATGAAATGAAGCATGTGCCTTATGGGCAGGGGAATCATAGTACAGCCACACAAAGGATAAAGGAGGGCATCAGCTGCCTTATTGCCCTCAAATATGGGACCAGTGCCATCAGTGTGAGACCTAACATGCAGGATAAAAAGGGGTGCGGCTCAGCTGTTTAAAGCTTCTTGAGCCTGATGAAAAAACCAGTGATGGTAGAGTGACTGCCATTTATATATGCATGTGGTAGCTGTTGGATGGCTTGACAGGCATAAAAATTGTGATGATATTAATAGCTTCTTTATACCATTGCATGGCATCTATGACAGCATATAACTCATTTTTCTGTGTAGAATCATAGGGGGTATAAAGGACATATGTCTCTTAAGTGTCTTCCCTATATATAGGGGCCCTGTGATCTTTGGTAGCATCAGTAAAAATATTATTGCCTTGCACCGGCTCTGAGGAAAGAAATCCAATGGAAGTACTTACTTTTAATCTTTTGTATAACTGTCTAAATGACTGAGAAGTATGCAGAGTTGCTAAGGCCAAAGCTGTAACAGAACTGCCCACATTAAGTTATGCTGGGCAATAGCAAGTACTTGCTGTTCTGGTCTACCAAGAGCCAATGGAGGGGCAGACCCGAGATAAGTATGGCTCGTGGCAACATTGTCACAAGAAGGAACCAAGTCCTTCAATCCTATTGGTCAGAATACATTAAGGTCTGGTAGGGTACAGCCACTCTATGGGGGCGCTCACCTTGGTGCAGTGCAGCAAAACAGGGCTTATCAACAAATGCTGCCAGCATCAAGGGCTGTGAACGATCAATCTTAGAGGCAGGACAAGTGCACAGCAAGGAAATTGATTGTAACACTGCATGAGGCCCTGTAGACCATGATTGTGATGATGTCAGAGCAGAAGGGCCTTTCAAAATATCATAAAAAGGGTGCATGACAGAAGGGGGAACCGGATGAGTGGACCTCAACCACTGTAAAGTTCCCTCCAAATGTTGAAAGTCCAAAGAGTTTTATAGTTACTCTCATGCACCTTTGGAGACATTGTGGACACAGGAAGGTCTTGAAGGATGTGCCCAAGATAGAGAAATGGAGGCTGAGTCTGTATTTTATGTGCTGCCACTGCAAGGTTCAGCTGAGCCAATATTGGAGTAATGTGTTGCACAATGCTTTGCAACTGTGACTCTTCCTCAGTGGCCACCAGTATCTCATCCATATAATGAAGCATATAAACATTTGGATATAAACTTCCAACTGGAATAAGAACTTTATACCATTGGCAGAGGGTGGGACTGTTAGCCATCCCTTGTGGTAATACTTTCCACTGCCATCTAGTGACAGGAGTTTGTAAATTAATAGCTGGAACAGAGAAGGCAAACTTCTCCCTGTCTGTAGGATGCAAAGAAATAGAATAAAAGCAACCCTTTATATCAATAACCACTATATGATATTCCCTAGGAACCATATTAGGAGATGGGAGGCCTGGTTGTAAAGCTCCCATGGGTTGCATGGCAGCATTCACAGCTCTCAAATCAATTAACATGCGCCGTGCTTTGTTCTTTTTTCTAATTACAAAAACAGGTGAGTTATAAGCACTACAAGAAGACTCAATATGACCCAATTTCTCTTGTTGCATAATGATGGATCTTAGGGCAGTGAATCGTTCATTTGAGAGGGAGCACTGATCCACCCATATAGGATGGTCATGGTTCCATTTTAAGGGTGGCACTGCCAGGACCTTCTCAGTGGCCCCTGTTAGTCTTCCTCAATGTGTAATATTGTCTGAGGGGCTTTCAGTAAATCTCTTCCCCACAGGGAGATTCTGAGCCCTGCAATGACAATAGGCCTAAAAACGTCTTTGTGATTTTCAAATTCCCAGTGAAGTATTCTACTAGACAGGGAAGCGTGTTGCATTCCACCTACTCCATTAACTGTTACTGTTTGAGTTTGAAGCAGCCATTCAGGAGGCCAATCAATTTTTGTTATAACGGATGTATCAGCCCCTGTACCAATCATTCCTAGGAATGGCCTGTTTTCTATAGAAATTGTACACATGGGTTTTTCTTGCCCAATCATTTGAGTAAAATTCACCTCACCAAAAGAATGTAATGGGAGTGCTTTAGCAGCAATTAAATAATCTCCTTTAAGTTCACAGGATATGGGTGAGGATTGGTAACCAAGATAAATGATTCCATATGTTTTAATATCATAGTATGTACAATCACAGGTGCGTAGTCCAAGAGTCCGATTACTAATCTATCTCCAGCTTTGGGGTGTGCCTCAATACGTGCAGTGGTCCATGGGTTGATGTTAAAACCCTCAACTGCATTCACCAAATACTGTCCATATTTTTCATCAAGGCCTGGTAATTCTCTTCAAACCCTGTAGCTCCTCTCTGGATAGGTTGTTTGGGGTTCTCATGGGACCCCCTCGTCAGTTTCCCTGAACCATAGTATGATTTTTCTTCCTAGACCAACAAAATTCTGCCACGGGGCCTATCTTGCCACAAGCAAAACAAAAGGATTCTCTGCCTCCTATTGGCTGTTTGTGGCATTGGGCTTGGAATTATCCTTTTCTGCCACAGTTTAACATTTCTTTCCTTCTGTCTTCCTGTCCTCCCTCTGTGTGATTCCCTGAACTATAGCTGAGACCATTGCCTCTGCATTAACAGCCTCATAATCTGCTTCATTACATCTCGCTATAATTTCAGCAATAGGAGTTTCTTTAGAAAGTCCAGCCACTACACGTATGTACACCTTATTCATTCCCTCTTTTAACAGTTGCCTGAAAAGAAGGTCAGAAGCACCATTTCCCCCCATGACTCTGTCAACTGCTGTTTTTAATCGGGACACATAATCTTGAATAAATTCTCTGGGGCCCTGTTTTATTGAAGATGTTGCTGTACCAGCCCCTCCTTACCTATTCTCTCCCAAGCCTGAACAGCACACTGTGACATAGCTGCCTAAGGGGCAAAGTGAAAGTTTCACAGGGACTTAGGTTAAAAAAGCTGCTCCTTAGAAAGTAGGGGGATTGTAAGCTCCCCTCAGAGGTTACTGATTGTCAGTCTTACCTAATGCTAGGCCTTCAGAAATCCCTGGTCACTGCCTCTTCCAGTTGTAGTTCTTTACTGTTTACTTAATCCTAGGTCTTCAGAGATCTCTGGCCATTGCTTCTTTGAGCAGTGGTTCTCATGTCCAACAGAGCGCCCAAACACAGTGGCTTGGAGCTCAGGTCTTTATTGTATATGATCACATTTTGCACTCCTCCTGCACTCTGTCTGAATTCCCACTGAACTCCCCTTACTTCCTGGTCCCCACTACTTATATCGAGTCTATGAGGTAACAAGCAAGCCAATAATAGAGATGTCTCCTCTTGATGATGTGTCCTCTATGCGAGCAGAGCTTCTGCTCAAGGGGTGTCCCTACCAGCTGCAGAGATCACATCCAGGTGTCTTAGAAATCAAAGCTTCTTTACTTCCTCATTATACTATGCAAGGTTCCTCTCTGGAACTTTAAAGGACATAAAACTGAGATTTTAGTTGCTTGGTCAGCCAAATTGTTTCCAGGGGCATGAGTGCTGTTTGCCTGACTGTCCAGGAATTTTAATTACTGCTATTAGCTTGACCTAATTGTGGGATTTCTGGGTCAAATTATTCCATCTATGTAGCCATCTCTCCAGCATCTATCATTCTTTCAATCCATTCATTCATCCATCTTTCTATACAGAATCTCTTCATCCCTCTCTCTCCCATCTCTCTCTCCCTCTTATATCTATCTTCTATACTCCATCCATCTATTTATCTACTTATCTATCTACTTCTTCTGATATCATTACTTCCCTTTGGGGAAAGGAATGCTTTTCTAGTTTACTTCACAAACTTGTGATGATAAGAAATCTCATTTAGATTGGCTTTCTGTGAATTTGAAAGGTAAGTGATTATTAGTAGAAATATAACTGGGAACTTCTGTGTCTGGGTGTAAGAACCCCAAACTGAACCTAAATTAAATCCACCTTCAGTTAAGTGGGGAAGTGTCAGGGACAAGATGGAAAGATGGGAACAGGGGAAGATCTCCTCTGTCTCATTCTGCCATTTCCCTAGATTCACTGAATGAATGTATATTTTAGGTGTGAAATCCATAGTTGCTACAATGTTAAAGGATTCTTATTCTGGTCAGAGCCTCTAAATTCACTGCCCTGGGGCAAAGTCCCCACTGCTCCACCCTCTTTGTGTTTCTGCTCACCTCTGTCCTGGGTATTATTTCTTCTACACTTCAAATAGAGGATAATTATGATGAACAATAAGAAGAAGTAGATGCCGATGCCGATGCCGATGCCGATGCCGATGCCAGGACTGATGAAAAAGTTTGTGTTTTGATGGTGACTGTCCTGTGAGCACCATGCATCAGTGATGGCAGTGCCTGGCCTTGCTTCATACAGACCCTGGGCAGTACAACTAGGAAGACAGATAAGGACATGTGTCACTGAACATGAATTCATTCCCATCATCCCACTATGACTGAATGATCCAGCTCCTCCCCCACTCACAGGCAGCTTCCAGAGAGGCAGAGTATCCCAAACAGAGGGAGAGAAGTAGATGAGGACAGATGTGGGCCCCCTTCCCAAATGTGTTATATACACAAAAAACCTTAGAGGGAGGGCATCCATGCTGGAATGACTAGAAAGATAGTGTGTCCAGAATCAGGATCCAAAAAGATTTAGACAAATTAGAACCATGAGACCATGTTGCTTTTTCAAAATTTGTTTTGGGGGAAGAACTGCAATTTTACCAGTATAGGGGATTCCCTGCTATACAAATACTTTCCTCTGATGCAGGAATTGTCAGGAATTGAGACCTTGTTGGCTAGAGCACTGAGAGTGTGATGTGTTTCTGGGACAAAGTTTATAATGTTTAAGATACCAAACTCTGGACCTCCTGACCTCACAGCAATTCCTGTGTGTCCCACTGTCTAACCTAAAGAAAGATTGAAATCACTAGGATTGTAGAAACAATGCTTTCCAGTTGGGCTAAAAAATATATTCAAAATCATAGAACCTGTGATTTCTAGATCTGGGGACATCAATGAAAAGAACACTGGATCTAGAAGCTCAAATGGGAGTTCAAATCTTAGTTCAGACATTCCCAAATGTAGAACTTTGAGCATTTAGCCCCTGATTGCCTCAGTTTTCTCATCTGTTGAATGAGTTTAATAGCACTCACTTCCTAGTGGAGCATCAGATGAGACAATACCTAGAAAGTGCTATATAATGGCTAGTTCTTATTGTTATTGTAGCTCCTGTGCCAGTAACCATTGGTATGAAACACTGTCCTTATTGGTCAATATGGATGTTGTTCCCTGTGGGCATCAGCTGGGCAAAGTTGGGGGAAAATTCCAGCCTTTTCAGAACTTTTCAGCCTTCAAGGTTTTTGAAGGGACTCTTCAAGTATCACTTTGCTTCTGGCTTCTAGAGGGAGGATGGAAGGGGCCAATCTCACTTCAAATTCTAGAATTCATGTCTGGAAAGACATGGAAGGAACCAGAAGCTTCCATGGTATCTCCTCCCCAGCTTGCTACACTTTCTCTTTCAGGAGATCTAGAACTTTCTCTTGGTTGAGTTATCTCAGTGCTGGTGGGAAACCTCTTCCCTTTGTATTATCTGGTATGTATCCTCCAGTGTATTTCTTTTCTGATCTCTCTTTTGCCACACTTTAGATAAGTGAGTTTCTTTGCTTTTTATAATGTAGGTTTATTGTGACAAAAGGGATAGTTGTGATAGGTTTGAATAGAAAACCTGGGGTTCCCCTTCCTCATCCAAAATAAACAGACAAAGTAATCATAAATTAGATTGAACCTGGTCACATCTTTCAGACTAAAAATATGTAAAAGAAAAGATAGCTATAATTCTAGTGTGGAACCCCATTTCTCTGAGAAGAACAAAGTGGTCTCAGGTCCTGACTTCCTGCTTCTACTCTGACAGATATTAAAATTGTCCTTGGAAAATGGCAGGAAATTTCTCATCTTCCTCCCTTTGACTCACATAGTGGTCCATATTGTAAGTGTACCTTAGCCATAGGGAGAGGTTTCTGTCTCTGTCTCTATCTGTCTCTCTCTGTCTCTGTCTCTCTTCTCTTCCTCCACTTCTTTCAATCTAGCTCTCTCCATTTGGGGTCTCTAAAACTATTACACTATCATTACTATTAAGGTTTTCCTTCTCCTTGAAAAATGACAAAGTGTTCAGAACTTAGTTTGAACCAATCATATCCCCTAAACTCATAACATTTAAGGGAGTAGAATTATTATTCTAATCTGCTACCTTTCTCCCCATGTTGCTTTCAGCAATAATTACATTTTATTTAATTATTAATAAATAATAATAATGATTGTTGTTCAGTCATTTCCATCCTGTCTAATTTTTTGAGACTGATTAGAGATTTCTTGGCAGAAAACCTGGAGTTTTTCTGCCATTTCCTTCAACAACTAGTTTTATAGATGAGTAAACTGAGGCAAGCAGGATGAAGAAATTTGCCAGGATCACACAGCTAGCAAGTGTCAGAGGCCTGATTTAAACTGAGCACTCCATACATGACATTCTGTCCACTGTGCCACCAAGTTACCCATTCATCATCATCATCATTATTATTGTTATTAGTGAAAGGAACTAGAAGCCACTGACTTCAACCCTCTAATTATAAAGATGAGGAAACTGATGTCCAAAGAATCAGAGGGATTTATCCCTGGTCACACAGGAAACAAATGTCAGAGGCAGAATCTGAATCCAGCTCTTTGGGCTCCAAAGTCAGGGCCCTTTCCACTTTACCAGACCACTATCCTGGGAAGGACTAAATGGGACTAGATAACAATCCGTCTGAAAAGGTGTCAGAGCAGGAGCACTCTGAGCACCCCTGGTGAGTTGGCAATGCAAATGGAAAATCAGCCATGGCAGTCCAGCTTTAGACTACATTGTGCTTTAGAATAAAGGAAATGCTGTGACACTGCCACATGGACATGGACATGGTTATGAGACATGAACAGTATAGTTACTTGAATTCAAGTTCCTTGGATAGCTGGAGGGCTTCCACAATAGGGTGCTGCAGGCTCATAGATTCTGAGCTGGAAGTGACATCAGGAGCTCCTTTGCTGGGGTCCCTCATTTATAGATAAGAAAAAACCTCCATAGAAAGTTCAAACTACTGATAACAACAGCTGGTGTTTATGTAGCATCTCCCATGGGCCAGTACTTTTAAAATAACATCTCACTGGCCCAAAACAAGTGGGAGCATCCATGCTATTGGAACCCAAAGCCCTCTCCATGGTACTGAGGCAGCCAGGGCAACAAACCATGCATGGGAGGAGCTGCTGAAGGACATCTTGGAGGGGCCAAAAGGGTATGTCAAGTACTGAAAGAAATGGGAAGTGGGGGAGAAGCAAACTCCCTCATCTCGGCCCCAGAGGGGAGAACCTGGATTGATGGAGAGAATGTAGGAGAAGCAGTTTATAGTTCAGTTTAAGGGGGAAAAACTAACGATGGAGACTGTCCAAGAGAGGGAAGAAAGAAGGAAGTACAGACAAGCAGAGCAGCATTGAAGACTACCTGTGGAATTTCTTTTAAGCCTGCAAGTACATGCAAGCTGTACAGAAGAGAGGTTCACAGTGTCCCATACATTGCAACATGAACCCCAAAGTAATTGTTAATTTTCAGGGTGAGCACACAGGCCTCAGAAATGGGCAAATCCTACAAATTAGGACTTGATTTCTTATTTTGTTGCATGACTAGACAAGAAAATGCTGATAATGCAGAATAAACTTAAAGTATGTCCAGTGTATATTTATTTCCCAGAGAGCCAGTTGTTACTTACCTGCACAACCCTGTGGACATTTTTGATTTTTATTTTCTGTTCTATTCTGTTTATGGAAACTTTTACTTCAAATTTTGGAGTTCATTAAGTTCACAATTTGTGTACAGGTTATTATAAATGAGTAAGACTACCAAGTCCCAGAGAACATGCACAACCTACTTGGTCCATGGCAAACATCGGTCCAGGATCCCATTCATGGAAAATGTCCCTGCCTGGCATTCTTCACAGATGGTGTTGTTTCTCTCTGTGCCTGAAAGAGAAGGAGGCATGAGACATTGTAATGTTCTTCCCTAAAGTGTAATGTTCTCTGGGAGCAGCCTTCGTTTCAGTTCACTGCAATCACCCGAAATACAGCCAGGAGTTAATGTCCAGATCCTTTATCATCTCCTTCAAAGTCTTGTCTCTTTTCCTGGGCCCATTAGCTTTCTTAGAGCCTGTCTCTCTCCTTGATTCCAAGAGCTCCCTCTGAATCTCTCCAGCCAACTTCAGCCTCTTGTCCTCCAAATGTCTCTAGCCGGCGCAAAGGTGGAAGATGGAATGAATCTTGACTCCTCCTCCCAGAGAGTGGGCTTGTGGGTTTCTGTCTTGTCAATCCTAGTTCTCTCTGACTCTGAATCTCCAGGAGCTTCCTAGTGGGCTTGTCCTTTTATATGCTCTTTTAGAGGTGTGAACTCTTAAACGTGTGAAAGGTGTGAACTCGTGCAGAACTCTAACAAGTACTAAGCACATTAGTGAACCAGAAAACTGCTAAGCTCTAGGATAACATTAGACAACCGACTTAGCACCTTGTAAGGATCCTAACACTTAGAAGCCTCTAAAAGACTGAGTTCCTCTGCACTTAACTAGGCTTGAAAGTGGATGGTGACAGAACAGACTCACCTCTAGCCTTCACATATTGGCCAGGGCTGCAAACTCGATGAGGCACACACAGCTCACAGTCATCGTCTTTCATATCAGTGCAAAAATAACCAAGGAGAGAACAGCCGCACACTGTGTTGGAGGTAGATGAACATTCCCTTCTTATCATCAAACCCAGCTCTGAGAGAAAGAACAAAAGGAGGAGACATTAGATCAGTCAGTCAATTACCATTTATTCAGGACCTACTATGTTCCAAGCACACATTAAAAAGAAAGGTAAAAGATAATCCCTGCTTTCAAGGAGCCCTGGATTTAAAAAGGAAGGAGACTGATTTCTTGCAAAGATGGGCTTTTCACTAGGATTTTAATGAAGATAAGGAACACAGAAGGTAGAGGTGAGCATAGAACCATGAGGGAAAATTCCCATCTGGGAAGACCAGAGAGTCCATAGTCCCTGGATCACGGAGTGTGTGTGAAACAGGGGAGGGTATAAGGTGCAATAGGATTGTAAGGGCAGTAAAGGACTAGGTAATGAATGGCTTTAAAATTTTTGGTTTCCCTCCTAGAGGTGAGAGGGAGCCATTGAAGTTTATTGAGTTAGATGGTGCCATATTTGGACCAGAGCTTTAGAAAAAATAACTTTAGCAGCTGAATGGAGGATGGATTGGAGTGGGGAGAGACTGGAGACAGGAAGACACCCTCACAGCACTTATTGCAACACTCTAGGTGTGACGTGAAGAGGGTCTGCTGTGTCAGAGGAGAGAAAGGGATATATTCAGGAAATACCACAAAAGGTGAAATCCACCTTGTAGGTCCTTGTAAGTCCATGAGAGAACTGAAGAAGGAAGGAACTGCTGTGGTTAGCTACAGGGTCACCAGGGCTAAAAAAATTTGGGACTCGTATCCCCAGCACTTAGTACAAGGTTTGACATATAGTATGTGTTCATTGAATGATTATTGGCTGGTTTGTCCAACATCATTCAGATAACAAATGGAAAAGCTTAGTTCTGAACCCAGCATCTCCAACTTCTAATCTAGCACTCTTCCCTATGCATCACCTGGTGGCAATATTAGGGGTGAAAACCTTTTCAAACTCCAAAATGGGAGGAGGGAAAGATGAAAAACTCTGAGCAAGGAGTTAATTTGCCATCAAGGGACCTGAGGTCAAATCCTGGCTCTGCTCTTTACTGCTTTGTGACTTTGGTCAGGTCTCAACTTCCCTGGGATCAGTTTCTTCAGTAAAATGAGGATCCTGGATGAGATGACCTTTCTGACCTTTTTCAGCTCTGGGTCTGTTATCTTTTAATCCCTTCCAAATGAACTAAGGAGAGGAGATACTCTGAGGGAAGTAGGTGAACAATCTTGAATCACAAGAGAAGCAAAAAAGGAGAAATGGGGGAGCAAAAAGAACCAGCAGAGTCCCCAGTACTTTATATTGTCAAGAGTTTTAGCATATTCAAGATGATTTCCCAGTTATGCAGAACAGTCTGTTCAAATAGAGAAACCCAAATTTCAGAATACTCAGAGCTAACGTGGGTGAGAGAGCAGAAAGACCAGCTCCACCACTTAGCATTCTCCTGCCCTCTTTCTCTCCAACCCCACCCACCCACACACCCATCCACACCCACACCCACACACACACAAGGATACATTTGCCCTTCTCCATCCAGCACCGATCCTCCTAGGATTCAGGCATAAAATGGAGTAGGACCAAGGGGAGGAGATATTCTTTGTTTTTGAAAAGCATCCTCCTATTACTACAACAAAAATCCATTTTTAAAAATTTATTCAAAACCCTGAGACAGGGCAATATTAGCAGTGATTCACAGTCTAACATGAATTAATTCCTTAACATAATGTCTCCCTGGAAGACAACAAGGGAATGATCAGAAGAGAGTAGAAAGATGGAGTTATAATTTGAAATGCTAGAACATTGCTAGAGAAGATGCAGCTGGGAGTTACTGGGAGAGGTTTGGGGCCCTCAGGAAGAAACACAGGTCTTGAGATAACCCTCCTACACTTATGACTAGGGGTCAGAAATTGTAGACATGCATATTTAAGGAGCTGGGTGGGCTCTAGGGTCTAGCTCAGCCTCTTTCACAAGTTCCTGAGGACCAGTTCTGCTGGTAAGCCTCTTCCGGATCCTAGACATTTTAAACATCCTGTTCTGAGGTTCCTTCCAATTTGGATGTTCTAGGATTGTGTGAGAGAGTGTGAATAAACTACTTTCTGTTTCCTAAGTGTGAAATGCCATGCTCTAAGAACCAGGAGATTATTATACAGGGCGAAATCAATATTATATGATGATCAGTTTTGATGAATGTGAGTCTTTCCAACAATGAGATGACTGATGCCAGTTCTAATGTTCTTCTGATGAAGAGAACCATCTGCCCCCAAAGAGAGGACCGTGGGAACTGAAGGTGGTTCTCAACATAGCATTCTCACTCTTTCCGTTGTTGTTCCTTACATTTTATTTTCTTTTTCATTTTCTTTCCTTTTTGATCTGATTGTTCTTATGTAGCAAGATAATTGCATCCTATGTTTACATATATTAAATTTAACATATATTTTAATATGTATATCATCTATTGAATTGTTTGTCATCTAGGGGAAGGGGTGGGGGGAAGGAGGAGAAAAGTTGGAACACAAGACTATGCAAAAGCCAATGTTGAAAAATTATCAGCGTATGTGTTTTGAAAATAAAAACCTTTATAAAAAAAGAAAAGAAATACCATGCTCTAGGACCTTAGGAAGTAGCCCCAAACCCTCATGGTAGAGACGGGCAAAGTGTTGACCAAAGAATGGATATGACCTGTCCAAAGTCACAGAAGGAAAAGCATGGGATGGAACCCAGATCTCTCAATTGCTAGCAAAGCACTCTCACTGCCTCTTTTTCTGGTCTAGTTCCTGCTCACTGGGCTATAGATATCCATCCTATTCCATCTTGTCTAGTAAATCTAAGATTTTTGACTTCCTCTGAACCGAGCTCTCCCTTTCCCGAGGAAGCTACAGTATTCACTGTTGGACAAACTCTTGGTTAGATCCAGGGTCTTAGTTGGCCCTAAGGCCCCTGAAGAATTTCTTACCAGAGTCACAGATTTTACATAGGAGACACTTCTTCAGGACATGCTTGTGTGTGGTGTAGGTCCCAAGATCACAAGGAACACATCTGGTGCCTTTTGTTAGGTTGCATGGCCCATCACGCCTGTAACCTAGAGATAACAAAGAATAAGCATTAAAAACAAGGCACAGGATACATCCTTAAAGAAGCCACTGTTCTCCAGTCTCATTTCCCTTTGATAATACCATAAGAGCACCCTAGACCAGGTTCAGGAAGTTCTCAAAGCTACTCATGAAACTTAGGATGGTTTATTATGAAAATTAGGAGGGGTGCATATCCATCCCACAATTTAAACCCAGACTGTTAAAACTTGAAGGGATCTCAAAGTCAGAGAGAGAGACAGAGACAGAGAAAGACAGACAGACAGACAGACAGACAGACACACACACACACACACACACACACACACACACACACACACACACAAAGAGAGAAACAGAGAGAGAAAGGGAGAAAGAGGAGGAAGGAGAGAGACATATGCCCAGAAAAAGGGAGGAAACCAGATGAATTCTAAGTGCAAAATAAAAAAATTCACTTTCTTCTTTTCTTCAACATGACTACTATGGGAAATATGTAAATAAGTACATATTGTCTACCATCTCATGAGATGGGGGCAGGGCTGAGAGGGAAAAAGAATTTGGAACTCAGAATTTAATAAATAATGTTAAATATAAATAATTTTTTGAAGGAGAGAGAGAATCAGAATAAGACGTTATGGAGAAGGTGTTGTCAGGGTTATACATTGAAGGGATTTAGGAATAATGTAAGAGTTATGGAGAGTATTGCAAACAAAAAGGACCTCTGATAATGCAAAAGATGAAGAGATTTGAAATCAATGTCCAAGGCAGCCAGGTGGCCAATTTGGTTGGAATAGGAAAGTATGAGAAGTAAAGTCAGATGAAATAACACAGCTGGGTGGTTGCAGTAGATACAACACCAGGGTAGGATTCATGAAGACCTGAGTTCAAATCCAGACCCAGATATTTGTTGTGTAACCACAGGGAAGTTACATAATTTCTGTCTCACTCATAATTAAATAATGGAGAGGACAATAGGGCCTACATTTTATGGCTGCTGAGAGAAAAAAAATGAGTAAATATCATCTTTCAAGAAATTATCAGGGGAAACATTCCTGATATTCTAGAACTGGGGATAAAATAAAAATGGACAGAAACCACCAAACACTTCCTGAAACAGATCCCAATATGATAATTCCCAGAATATTATGGTAGAAATGACCCATTAGGAACAATGTCCAAAGGCTATGAAACTGTGCATATCCTTTGACCCAGCAGTGCCATTACTGGGTCTGTATCTTAAGGAAATAAATCATAAAGGAGGGGGAAAAATTCCATATATTCCAAAATGTATGTAGCAGTTCTTTTTATGGTAGCAAGGAATTAGAAAATGAGGAGATGCCTAGCAGTTGGGGAATGGCTGAATAAATTGTAGTACATGAAGATAATGGAATATTACTGTTCTATAAAAAATGATGAACAAGCTGATTTTAGAAAGGCCTGAAAAGATTTACATGAACTGATGCTGAGTGAAACAAGTAGAACTTTAATGTTCTCTTTTTTGGTTTCCTGGAGATCTTTGGGAACAGCCTTTGTTTCATTTCAGTAATCATCACATGAGTAGCCAGGGATTAAAGTACAAATCCTTTATTATCTCTTTCAAAGTCTTGTCTCCTTTCCTGGGGCCTGGTTAGCCTTCTTAGAGATCTATCTCTCTCCTTGATTCCGAGAGCTTGAGCTCCTGCTGCCAGTCCTTTGTGTTCTCTGCCTCTGCCAGCTTCTTGAGGTCCTCCTGAATGTGTCTTGGTTTCTGTGGGGGAGCCAGGAGGACCACCACCATGGTCTCTGTTGTCCAGTTCTGATTCTAGCTGAGTTTGTATGGGCTTATATGCTCTCTTATCATACGTGTGAATCTTGTGGAACTATATTCAGTACTAAGTACATGTTACTGAACTAGAGAACTGTTAAGCACCATGCTAAACAATCATTGTCTCTACCAATTCCACTGACTTAGCACCTTGTAAGAATCCTTTGTTTCAAGTTCAGATTTCTGGTCCATAACACACAACCATTTGTATCCAGAACTATGGAGACTGAATGAAATCAACACATGTTTTCTTCACTTCTTTTTTTCTTTTTTTCTCTCTCATAGTTTTTCCCTTTTGTTCTGATTTTTCTCTCCCAACAAGATTTATAAAGAAATATATATTTAAAAAGCTAACATACATGTGAAGCCAGAAAAAATAAAACAATAATACAGAATACATAGTAACATTCCAGATCTCCAAGGTCAAAGAGAAAATATTGTAAGCAGCCAGAGCTACAATTAGGATAACATAAAATTTAGCAGCTCCTATATAACATAAAATATTCTGGAGGACAAAAGCTCTAGGATTACCACCAAGAATCATTTACCCAAAAAAACTGAGTATAATTATTCAGAGAGAAAAAATGGATATTGAAGGAAATAGGGGCCTTTTTATTATTCCTGGTGAAAGATCAGAGCTGAAAAGAAATAAATTGATTTTCATGTAAGACTGAATAAAGACATAAAAGAGTAAATAAGAAAGGGTCATCTTAAAGAACCAAATAAGGTTAAACTGCTTACATTCCTTCAGGGCATGATGATATGTGTAACTCAGAAGTTTCTCAGTATTTGTGCTGTGATAAGGAGTATAGACAGATAGAAGGCACAGACCTGATTAGAATAAAATGGGTCTGATATCTAAAAACAATAAAGAGGGTGCTTGTTTTGGCAGCACATATACTAAAAAAAAAAATAATTCTTTATAATTTGTTTTGTTATTTCTTGTATTCTATAAATTCTCTCTGAGTAGTGAGCCATTTTTAAGTTACTCTTTGGGGCAGAAGTTCTTTTTTCCTTCAGTGTCCTGAAGATGAATGTCAGTCTTCCCTGTTCCCACAGTAAATTTCTATGATGGGATTCTTTTTACTTTGGCAGTTCATTTTTTAAAAAATAAGATGCATTAATGAAAGCACCTCTAATCCTAGAGTGGGGTGAATGGTGCCTGGCCTTGCTTCTCTACCCTCTTACCTGCAAACCCAAATTAAGAGCTCCACCTTCCAGCAAGTCCCTGTATCCACTCACTTAGTGCTAGTTGCTTCTTGCCCAAAGTCGAAATCTCTGCTGCCCATCTGGGCCTGGTGTTCCTGATCAGCTGAGCTTCATCCAGTCTTTCCAGACTCAGACTCCACAAGCAGTTCAGGAGGTGAAAGTCTGTGGTTCCTGAGGAGGTCCCCCACACACCTAGGTAGCCCTCTTAGTAGTTTCCACTTGGTATTTCAATGGGGATAGCTGGAGATTTTTGGACTTCACTGGAGTTAATCCCTAGTCCTGTTTCTTTCTTTGTACCATTTTTAGGCTGTATTGATCAAATCCCTGCTCTGTCCCAGCTCTTCTTGATTTTTCACCAGTCTGTGTTCTCCCTGAGGTGCAAATTTGTTTTATTTGTGGGGGAAATCTGGAGAGCTTGAAATTTACTAACTTACGGGGGGCGAAGCCAAGATGGCAGAGAAGATACACGTGATTTTATGAGCTCCCTTCTTCTCTCATTACCAATTAGTTAAATCAGCCTCAAAAATAACACTGGACTGATAGAAACCACAAGGACTGGAAGCACAACTTACCAGCTGAAGAGAATCTGGAGTTTCAACAGAAAAGGTCAGTTCCCAGGGGAGGAAGAAGAAAGGCCAGCACAGACGGTTGGGTGCTGGCACACTGCGCCGATCGGGCTGGGGAGAACTCTGGGATCAGAGAAGACACTGAGATAGAACAATCTGGCACAGGTTGTTAGCTCTTCTCTGCTTATAAAACAGCAGTTCAGAAGAGAAATCAAGCCACTTTAAAATATAAAGCCAGATCCTAGAACGACCCCAATCTAAAAGTGACTCAACAGATCTCAGCACTGTGGGTGTGGCCGACTTAGGCTGTCCTGGACTTCACCTGGGAGTAATTAAGAGGTTGAAAAGTGGGCGGACACGGCCCAAGGCAACACATAGTGCCTTGCTCAGCTGGAGGCTGTGGAACTAAGCCGCAGAAGTCCCAGGGAAGCTGAACCTTTGAAATAGGGACCGCGGTTTCAGGGCAGACACTTCCAGTTTGAGCGCAGGGGCTTTTCACATCAGCTGCTGACATCCACGCCCCACGGGATGCATTGGCTGGGCTTTGTGTCACCTTTACTGTTCAGTCTTAAACCTCAGGGAAGTCGCTAGGACACACAGCGCCCTCAAAGCACAGCCCTGCTAATCACCTCTGAGGCATTTCCAGGGAAGGGGAGGGAAACTCTCTCCCCAAGCTGTCCTTAGCTCAGGCCCAGGAGCCGCTGCATCCATCCGGTCTGGGAGGAAGCTGATAAAGAAATAAATAAATAATTTCCTACCCCAAGGACAGACCCCAAAAGATTTTTTAAATATGAGTAAAAAGCCAAGAAGAACCATTGATTCCTTCTACACAGAGAAAGAGCGGGTTTCCAACCCTGAGGAAGTTAATAGCAGAGAGTCAGCAGATAACAGCCTAAAGGGGAACGATACCTGCCCCCCATCACATAACTCTCTCCTAGAAGAGACTATTAAAAAATTAAGAGAGTTTGAAGAAAAATGGGGAAAGGAAAGAGAAGCTATGATAGAGAATAACAATGTTCTGAAATTGGAGTTGGAAAAAATAAAGAATTCACAGGAGATGCAAGGAAACAAAATTAGTGAATTAGAAAAGGTTAAAAAACCACAGGAAAGTAGGATTTCTGAACTGGAAAGGAAAATAATTGTCTAAAAAAAATTAGGGAATTGGAAAAAAATTCAATAGAGCAAAATAATTAATTTAAAAACTCAATGGGGCATATACAAAAAGAACTAAAAACTGTGAATGAAGAAAATAACTCCTTAAAAATCAGGACAGAACAAATAGAAATGAATGATTCATTGAGAACCCAAGAATCAGTCAAACAATATAAAAAAAAAAAAAAAAAAAGCTGGAGAATAACGTCAAATACTTACTGGGAAAATCTATAGACCTGGAAAATAGATCTAGGAGAGATAATCTGAGGATCATTGGACTTCCCAAAAATTATGACCAAAAAAAGAGCCTAGATTCTATTTTACAAGAAATCATCAAAGAGAACTGTCCAGAGATAATAGAAACAGAAGGGAAAATAGGTGTGGAAAGAATTCATCGAACACCTTCTGAAAAAGACTCTAAAAAATTCCACGGAATATTGTGGCTAAGCTGAAGAATTACCACACAAAGGAAAGAATATTGCAAGCAGCTAGAAAAAATCAATTCAAATATTAAGGTGCCACAATAAGGGTCACTCAAGATCTGGCTGCCTCCACATTAAAAGATAGAAGGGCCTGGAACCTGATATTCAAAAAGGAAAAGGATCAAGGATTGCAACCAAGAATAAACTATCCAGCTAAGTTTAGCATTTTTTTCCATGGAAGAAGATGGTCATTCAATGAAATAGAGGAATTCCATATGTTTCTAAGAAAAAGACTTAAACAAAAAATTTGATCTACATCCACAAGACTGAAAGGTACACAGAACCCTTGAGAACTGTATCTCTGTTGTGGATATATAGAAAGTCTGCATGGATAATTTGATTATACTTATATATTAAAAAGGGGGGGTGTAGTAAAGGGAAGGGGGTAGTATCAGAAAAAGGGGAAGGAGTGATAAAAAGAGGGAAACTACATCCCAGGAAGAGGCATAGAAAATACACAATATCTGAGGGAATTTAGAGAGGGGGAGAAACATTGTGTGAATCTTACTCTCATCAGAAGAGGCTCAAAGATTAAATATTTGACATATTTGTTTTTCATATTTGTTTTCACCTCATTAAAAGGGGGTAGAGAAAAAGGGAAAAGGAAAAGGGGAATAAGGGAAGGGACTTGGAAGGAGGGGGGAGGGATACTAAAAAAAGGGAGGGCTGCAGGTCACAAGTGGGGTCTATAAATTAAATATCGGCGAAGGGGTTCAGGGGGGTCAAGGGAAAAAGCATAATCTGGGGATAATATGATGGCAGGAAATACAGAATTAGTAATCTTAACTGTAAATGTGAATGGGATGAATGCTCCCATCAAATGGAGATGGATAGCAGACTGGATCAAAATTCAGAAACCTACAATATGTTGTTTACAGGAAACACACTTAAAGCAGGGAGATACATACAGAGTAAAAGTACAAGGTTGGAGCAGAATCTATTATGCTTCAGGTAAAGCCAAAAAAGCAGGGGTAGCCATCCTTATCTCAGATCAAGCAAAAGTAGAATTTAATCTAATTAAAAGAGATAAGGAAGGAAACTATATCCTGCTAAAAGGTAGCATAAATAATGAAGCCATATCAATACTAAACATATATGCACCAAGTGGTATAGTATATAACTTTGTAAAGGAAAAGTTAAGAGAATTGCAAGAAGAAATAGTAAAACTATAATAGTGGGAGATCTCAACCTTGCACTCTCAGATTTAGACAAATCAAACCACAAAACAAACAAGAAAGAAATTAAAAAAGTAAATAGAACATTAGAAAAACTAGGTATGATAGACCTTTGGAGAAAACTGAATGGGGATAGAAAGGAATATACTTTCTTCCCAGCAGTTCATGGATCCTATACAAAAATTGACCATATATTAGGACATAAAGATCTCAAAATTAAATGTAGGAAGGCAGAAATAATAAATGCCTTCTTCTCAGACCACAATGCAATAAAAGCTACATTCAGTAAGAAGTTAGGGGTAAATAGACCAAAAAGTAATTGGAAAATGAATAATCTCATCTTAAAGAATGACTGGGTGAAACAGCAAATTATAGAAACAATTAATAATTTCACCCAAGATAATGACAATGATGAGACATCATACCAAAATCTGTGGGATGCAGCTAAAGCAGTAATAAGGGGAAATTTTATATCTTTAGAGGCTTATTTGAACAAAATAGAGAAAGAGAAGATTAACGAATTGGGACTGCAACTTAAAAAAGCTAGAAAAAGACTAAATTAATAACTCCCAACCAAAAATTAAACTTGAAATACAAAAATTAAAAGGAGAAATCAATAATATTGAAAGTAAAAACACTATTGAATTAATAAATAAAACCAAGAGTTGGTTTTATGAAAAAGCCAATAAAATAGATAAATCTTTGGTAAATCTGATCAGAAAAAAAGAAAGAGGAAAATCAAATTGTTAGTCTTCCAAATGAAAAGAGTGATCTTTCCACCAATGAAGAGGAAATTAGAGAAATACTAAGGAGTTACTTTGCCCAACTTTATGCCAATAAATTTGATTACTTAAGTGAAATGGATGAATTCCTCCAAAAATATAGGCTTCGTAGATTAACAGAGGAGGAGATAAATTGCTTAAATAGTCCCATTTCAGAAAAAGAAATAGAACAAGCTATTAATCAACTCCCCAGGAAAAAATCCCCAGGACCAGATGGATTTACATGTGAATTCTACCAAACATTTAAAGAACAATTAGCCCCAATGCTATAAAAAATAGGGAATGAAGGAGTCCTACCAAACTCCTTTTATGATACAGACATGGTACTGATACCTAAACCAGGTGGATCGAAAACTGAGAAAGAAAATTATAGACCAATTTCCTTAATGAATATTGATGCTAAAATCTTAAATAAGATATTAGCAAAAAGACTTCAGAAAATCATCCCCAGGATAATACACCATGATCAAGTAGGATTTATACCAGAAATGCAAGGCTGGTTTAATATTAGGAAAACTATTAGTATAATTGACCATATTAATAATCAAATTAATAAAAACCATATGATCATCTCAATAGATGCAGAAAAAGCATTTGACAAAATCCAACATCCATTGCTACTAAAAACGCTTGAGAGTATAGGAATAAATGGACTATTCCTTAGAATAATCAGGAGCATATATTTACGACCGTCAGTAAGCATAAAATGAAATAGAAATAAACTGCAACCTTTCCTAGTAAGATCAGGAGTGAAACAAGGTTGCCCACTATCACCATTACTATTCAATATAGTACTAGAAACGCTAGCCTAGGCAATAGGAGCCGAGAAAGAGATTCAAGGAATTAGAGTAGGAAATGAGGAAATCAAACTATCACTCTTTGCAGATGACATGATGGTATATTTAGAGAATCCCAAAGACTCTGCTAAAAAGCTATTAGAAATAATTCAGAATTTTAGCAAAGTTGCAGGATACAAAATAAATCCACATAAATCCTCAGCATTTTTATATATCACCAACAAAATGCAACAGCAAGAGATACAAAGAGAAATTCCATTCCAAATAAATGTTGAGAGTATAAAGTATTTGGAAATTCATCTACCAAAGAATAGTCAGGAATTATATGAGAAAAATTACGAAACACTTGCCACAAAAATAAAGTCAGACTTAAATAATTGGAAAGACATTCAGTGCTCTGGGATAGGCCGAGCGAATATAATAAAGATGACAATACTCCCCAAACTAATCTATTTATTTAGTGCTATACCAATCAGACTCCCAAGAAACTATTTTAACGACCTAGAAAAAATAACAACAAAAGTCATATGGAGGAATAAAAGGTCGAGAATTGCAAGAGAACTAATGAAAAAAAAAGTCAGATGAAGATGGTCTAAGTGTACCTGATCTAAAGCTATATTGTATAGCAGCAGTCACCAAAACCATTTGGTATTGGCTAAGAAATAGACCGGTCAATCAGTGAAACAGATTAGATACAAAGGACAAAAAAGGGTACATCTATAGCAATCTAATCTTTGACAAACCCAAAGATACCAACATTAGAGATAAAAATTCATTATTTGGAAAAAACTGTTGGGAAAACTGGAAATTAGTATGGCAGAAATTAGATATGGATCCACACTTAACACCATATACCAAGATAAGATCAAAATGGGTCCATGACTTAGGTATAAAGAATGAGATCATAAATAGATTAGAGGAACAGAGAATAGTTTGCCTCTCAGACCTGTGGAGGAGGAAGGAATTTATGACCAGAGGAGAACTAGAGATCATTATTGATCACAAAATAGAAGATTTTGATTACATCAAACTAAAAAAATTCTGTATAAACAATACTAATGCAAACAAGATTAGAAGGGAAGTAACAAATTGGGAAAATATTTTTAAAGTTAAAGATTCTGACAAAGTCTCATTTCCAAAATATATAGAGAACTGACCCTAATTTATAAGAAATCAAACCATTCTCCAATTGATAAATGGTCAAAGGATATGAACAGACAATTCTCAGATGATGAAATTGAAACTATATCCACTCATATGAAAGAGTGTTCCAAATCACTAGTGATCAGAGAAATGCAAATTAAGACAACTCTGAGATACCACTACACACCTGTCAGATTGGCTAAGATGACAGGAACAAATAATGATGAATGTTGGAGGGGATGTGGGAAAACTGGGACACTAATACATTGCTGGTGGAGTTGTGAAACAATCCATCGATTCTGGAGAGCAATTTGGAACTATGCCCAACAAGTTATCAAACTGTGCATACCCTTTGATCCAGCATTGCTGTTATTGGGCTTATATCCCAAAGAAATACTAAAGAGTGGAAAGGGACCTGTATGTGCCAAAATGTTTGTGGCAGCTCTTTTTGTAGTACCTAGAAACTGGAAGATGAATGGATGTCCATCAATTGGAAAATGGTTGGGTAAATTATGGTATATGAAGGTTATGGAATATTATTGCTCTGTAAGAAATGACCAGCAGAAGGAATACCGAGAGTCTTGGAGAGACTTACATCAACTGATGCTGAGTGAAATGAGCAGAATCAGATCACTATACACTTCAACATCAATACTGTATGAAGACATATTCTGATGGAAGTGGACATCTTTAACAAAGAGAAGATCCAACTCACTTCCAGTTGATCAATGATGGACAGAAACAACTACACCCAGAGAAGGAACACTGGGAAGTGAATGTAAATTGTTAGCACTACTGTCTATCTACCCAGGTTACTTATACCTTCGGAATCTAATACTTAATGTGCAACAAGAAAATGGTATTTACACACATATATTATATCTAGGTTATATTGTAACACATGTAAAATGTATGGGATTTCCTGTCATCAAGGGGAGGGAGTAGAGGGAGGGAGGGGATAATTTGGAAAAATGAATACAAGGGATAATATTATAAAAAAATTACTCATGCATATATACTGTGAAAAAATTATAAATAAAAAAAATTTACTAACTTACTCTGCCATCTTTCCAAAATCCTCCTCCCAAAATTTATTCTTTTATATTGAGTCCTCTCATATGGTCTGCTGTGTATATGGTAATTTTTTCTTATAATTTTGTATTTAACTTTAAAATAAAAAAAAATTAAAACCCTCAAAAGACATCTTATAAACATCTTATAAAAATAATGAGAGATCTGGAGAATGGATAAAGGAGAGAAATTATAAGACTACTTGGACTGCCAGAAACTTGTGACCAAAAAAAAATCTTTGACAGCACAATGCAAAAAGTACTCTAAGAAAATTTTCCTGGAGTGGGAGAACATGAGAGGAAAATAGAAATTTTTTAAAAATCCACTGATCACCACCTCAATGAGATTCTTTTTGGAAAACACATAGGAACATTATTGCCAATTTTGAAACCTCCAGATCAAAGAGAAAATTTTATAAGAAACAAGAAGAAAACAATTCAGATACTCTGGAGCCAAAATTAGAATGGTAGAAGACTTAGCAGCAGCCACAATGAAAGACCACAGATCCTGAAATCATATCTACTGACAATCAAAAGATCTAGAACTGCAGCCAAAAGTATCATAGCCAGAAAATTTATCTATAATATTGGACAAGAAAAAATGAACATTCCATGAACTTGAAAATTTTCAGGACTTTCTATCAACCAAGCCTGAACTCAATAGAAAATTTAATATAAAAGAGGCAAAATTAAAGATCAGTTTCAAGGAACTCAACATGCACAATTGTTCATAGCTTTTTTTTAAATATTTGAACTGTATACCATATGATTAAGTCTGACATCAACATTTGAGCAACTCAAAGTTAAGGTAAAAATAGTAATTATGTCATACAAATGAGGTTTAGAGGAAGAAGAGACACAGAGGCAGTAGAGGGGGGAGGTGTGCTTGTACCTACTCACATCAGGAATGAGTTAAATAGGCAACACTACATATATTCCATGAAGGCTATGGTACCCTCAAAAATCTATGAAAAAAAATGGAGGAAGGATGGGTGGACCAGAAAGAATGGGTATGGAAAGAAGACAAGAGAGGAATCCATGAGTAGGGGAGGAGGTTAAGTGAGAGCAAGGAGCAGAATTGAAGCAATGAATCATCAAGGATGTGTATGGTGTGGGAGGGAGGAGGAGATGAGATATGTGTGTGTGTGTGTGTGTGTGTGTGTGTGTGTGTGTGTGTATAAACATAAAGATATAATTTCTTAACTATAGACTGCTTGGGAATGGTGGGGAGGATAAAAAGGGTAAAAAAGAATAAAGTAAAAAAGAAAAGAAAAGAACAATTCACAAGGAAGTAAAAAAAAAGAGACACTCATGAATATAATTTCTTCTACTAATATATAGATATATACAATACATATATATGATATATATATATATGTTTATATATATATATTTAATTTAGTAATTTGTTATATATTTTGAATTCTCCCTTATGTTCTTCTGGGCACATGACAATGTTTTCTTTTGTTTTATATTCTTTCTCTATTTTTCTTGTTATCTTATTCTGTTTTTTTTTTTAATGAAATTTAAAAAAAGAAAGAAAGAAATGAAGAGCTGTATTATCCTCAAGAAAAATCTGGAAACACTTATGTGAACTGATACAAAATAAAAACATTGTACTCAGTAAGAAAGATGATCAACTGAGAATGACTTAGTTATTTTTAGCAATACAATACTCCACTACAATTCTGAAGGACTTATGGTAAAAAATGTTATTTATTCCCAGAGAAAGAACTGATGCAATCTGAATGAACACTGAAGCACTTTTTTTTTTTAAACTTTATTTTTCTGGTTTGATTCGTTGTTGGTTTTCTTTTACAGCATGACCAATGTGGAAATGTTTAACATAATTACACACACACACACACACACACACACACACACACACACACACAAACAAACACATATTTACCTAAATCAAAACATTTGCCTTCTCATTGCACCCTCCATCATTCCTCTAAACTCGGAAGACACCTCCCTCCTTACCCTCATGGTCCCTTTAAGCTCTGAGATTCTATGGTTCTAGAATTTGAATGGACATATGAAGAAAAGAAAAGAGCTTGGAAGAGGCAGCCATGTACCAGAGTAAGAGAATGATTTGTTCCAGAGGAAGACATTCTCTCACCTACCTGGATCGCAAGGGTAACAGCAATTCCCGTCCGCTTCATAAAGTCCTGCAAGGCATGAGCCATAAACAGGCCGAGTACCTTGGGCAAGGAAGAAAAAATAGTACAGGATAACTCGAAAAGTGAGCTGTGATCTTGATTTTGTCATTCACTGGCCAGATGACTGGAGGTATCTTGAAAATCCCAGGATTTCTTCCTGTTCCAGACCTGGGATCCTAGGATTTAATCTCTAAACTTTCTCTGGTACACTCCTAACAGCAGGAAACTTATATAGACTAGAAGGGGAGGGAAGAAAGGAAAGCCTCCTCCCACGGTTTCCAGTGACTCCACCCTACCCACAGACCAGATTGCTTTCACAATCCCATGCATCCTATCCTTTTGTTAAGTTTCTCAGGCAGTTTATCTCATGTTACAGTCTCCCCCAGATCCTACTCAGGTCACAGAGAGTGGGAACTTTACCCTCCTGACTGCTACAAGTTTAGAATGTGGGGTATTTCTATTCCGAGATACCTGAGTTTTCCGTTCTGTGCCCCTCCCCCTCCCACCTTTGCATGACTCCCTGAGCTGCCAAACTCTTACCCTTTCTGTGACTCTGATGAGAAGTTTGGAGTCATTCAGCTTGGGAGACAACTGAACTTGGGGAAAAGTTGATCACACACACACACACACACACACACACACACACACACACACACAAACAAACATACACACAGCAGTGTCCCATCATGCAGCTCCCAAGCCTTCTTTCTAACTATGAGCCTGGTTCTCTACCTGCTTCTTTGGAGGACACTGGGTGCCAAGTAGATAAGACATCCTGGCAAAGTCACTCTGGGCAAATTTCCTAACCTTTCTGTGTTCCTGGAAGCTCTCTAAGATTGGAGATTGTAAAGAAGAGGCCAATGTAGGTGGGTACATATATAAATATATTTCTATTATAGCTTTTTATTTACAAACATATGCATGAGTAATTTTTCAACACTGAGCCTTGTAAAACCTTCTGTTCCAAATTCTCCCCTCCTTCCCCCCACTCCCTCCTTTAGATGGCAGGTATTCCATTTCTTGTTAAAATATATGTTAAATCCAATATATGCACACATCTCCATACCATTATTTTGCTGCACAAGGAAAAAAACAGATCTAGAAAAAAAAAAAACTGAGGAGGAAAATAAAACTGCAAGCAAACAATAACAGAAAGAGTGAAAATAATATGTTGTGGTCCACACACAGTTCCCACAGTCCTCTCTCTGGGTGTATATGGTTCTTTTCATTACTAAACAACTGGAATTGGTCTGAATCAATTCATCGTTGAAGAGAGCCACATCCATCAGAATTGATCATCACTAATCTTGCTGTTGCTGTGTACAATGATCTCCTAATTCTACTCAGTTTACTCAATTCATATCAGTCTCCTCAGGCTGTTATACACATACAAACATGTGTACTATATATGTATACATTATGATCATGTATGTATGCACACACACAAACACACGCACATACCTCTAAGTTTTGCGTTGTACTGGCTTGGGGTCTTACTCTGAATCCTCCCTGTCTGGGGCTGAGCTGAGTTCTGGAGTTGAAGCTACCACAGCCCTTCCCCTTTTTTTGTTTGGGGATGCTTAGAGTAGGGGTATGGAGGGCCGACAGTACCTGGCCAGATTCCCCAAGATTCTTACAATCAAGCAGAGTCTCTTTATATCTCCTTGGATCTCAGTCTGCTCTCAAGCTCCCAAGAACTGAATCCTCTTCTTTGACCAAAATCTTCTAAGTACTTAGTGAAGATTAAAATAATTAATTAATTACTCAAATATATAGGCAGGCAAAATGAATACCTTTCAAGCATAAATAACACTTCTCCTCCTAGGATATAGCGGCAATTTGCAAATGGGAATGAATTAGAAACACTGGGCCTGGAGTAAGGTAGACCTGAGTTTAAATTCAGCTTCGATACTCACTAGCTGTGTGACTCTGAGCAAGCCACTTACCCCACTTGCCTCAGTTTCTTTATCCAGAAAAACTCAAATGGGGTCATGAAGAGATGGACATGACTGAACACCAACATCAACAATGAAGATGTGTACAAAGACATGAGATCTTGCAAGATCCAGTATGGAGCCTGAGGCTGAGGAAAAGATGGAAAGGTAGGAGAAAGGGTTGGGGAGGTGGAGAGTCTAACTTGATGGAGACGCTGAAGCTGGTAACTCTGACTTCTCTTGGTTTCCACTCTGAGAATACATTGCTCCTTGAAAGTAGAGTTTTCCTTTTTTCCATATGTGTACACACACACACACATGCACATATGTACACTACATACAAATGTATGTACACATAGCACAATACATGTATATAGTATGTTACACACATGCACATGCATATGTAGGCTGATGGATATATGTCATTGTTTATATATGCATTTGTGTAGTATATGCACATGTATACACAGATGTATATATGTGTATATGTATATATGTAGATGTTTGTATGTATACATGCATATAGATATATAGTTCATATAGATGTATAGTTCAAGCAATAAATTAAGAGATAACTAATTAGCCAAGAAAAACTAGCCAGTGACAATCAAATGAATAGGTCCATGTATATATGAAACTCAACTGAACTATAAGTAGCAGCATCTACCACAATTAACAAGCTTTGCCTGAGTGTGAATGTAACATAAAACAGAATCAAATAAACATAACAGAAAATAAAAACCATTTTCAACATGTGGTTATTTACATGCACAACAATAGAAATGCAATTTCCTCCAAGGCATTTTTCACAGAACAATGCCTCCCACTGCTACCTAGATAAACGATTAACATTTATAACTATAACAAGTCTGTACAGCATTATGAACTGAAGCTCTTTTCACACCCTATGAGTCTCCTGTCCCATTCAGATTGCCTCTGAGATCAAGTCATAATCTCTTAAAAGATGATTGCAACAGGGCATACCTCATGATGGTGTGGTGATTGATCTAATAGGCATCCTTCTCTTGTCCCTGACTGATCTCTCTGTACTTTACAATGGTACTAGAAGTTGGAATGTGCTGACTCCACAATGATGCTAAACTTGTTTCTACAAGTTGCAGGTTGGCTGCCAGTGCACTCAAGCCCTGTGTGTTGAAGCTATAACCTTTATGTTCCTGGTTGGCTCTTGGTTTAATTCTCCTGGACTGAAGTAATCCCTGTGGTTTCCTTCATTTGAATGTCTACATCTGAATCAGATGTCTGTACACCTGATGGTCTCTTTTTCCCACTTTTCTCACCACAGACACTCCCCCCTCAGCTCTCTCCACCTGCTCATTGGAAACTCCAACTGACTCTCCTATGGGCAATAGGTGGCTGTGATAAATAGTCCTTATAGAGTCCTGTCCCCCACCACCCCAGTTCTGTGGGGATATTTTATAAACTGACAAATTGTCTAGTCTCTCACTAGTCTTGTATGAGTTAGCTTTGCTAACATCTCAGTCCCTGGACTGTGTCGTTGTTTCCTTTAGATAGGGAAATCTGATAGTGCTTGGTACACAGAAGGTGTTTAATAAAAGTTGATTGAGTGAGTGACTGACAGTATTCACTGGACAAGTACAAGACTGAAAGTTACTGGCTGCCTAGAAGACAATACAGAGTGTCTTGTGGCATGGTGTCCTGGTCCACATAAGTCATTTTTTCAAAGTTCAGGAACCAACCTATCTCCATATCTTTCTATTTTTCTTAGGCACTACCGCTATGAGCCATGGGAAAGGGCTGTTGGATTGTGCAATAGTGCCATTCCCATCCTTTCTTGGAGACAGCCTCTGAGAACTTGTCCTCTACAAGTGGGGGCTTTGTCCTTCAGATTAGAATTTCTCATCACTTTTTCAAAGAATTGTGGGTGTTGGGAACTAGTTCTCCAGAGCTGGGACAAGTTGGTTTTTCTATCTTATGCTTCTTCCATGTGTTATTTTCTCAGCACATTGGGTTGAGAGTGGGGCTACTTGACCATACTTTTCACCCCAAATTGCAGGGTTTTACTGAAGGGCCCATAAAAGCACCCCCCTCCATTTCTGTGAGGCTCCAATGTATGAGTTAAATGTGGCAAAAGTCCTTCCTTTTCTCCTCTGTGAGACATTTCTTCTTTCTATATTTCTACATTCTCTTCCATCTCTTATTTTAAACAAGGCTTTTGTTTTTTCTTTTTTATTGTAGAGGGGGCAAGATGAAAGGGAGAGGAAATTTATTTTGTTAATTGGAAAAAAAATTTCAATACATAAAAATTGGATGGAGCAGCTGAGGTGAATGAAGGCAGGCAACAATTGGCATTAGATTAAGGGTAGGATGACATTAGCACTAGTCCTTCAGACTCACCAATCAATAGGCATTCTACATTAAGTGCCCACAGGGGGCAGCAAGTAGTGACTAGGTGCTGGAGCACAGAGACAATGAAATGGCCCCTGCTCTACAGGAGCTATTTGATACTTTTTTTTTTCTTGTCTTCTTACTTTTTGCTGTTTTGTCACTTAAGTCAGAATTCTTTCTGACCCCATTTGAGATTTTCTTGATAAAGTTACTGGAGTGGTTTGCCCATTCTTTCTCTGATTCCTTTCACACATAAGGAAACTGAGGCAAAGAAAGTCACCCAGCTAGGAAGTTCCTGAGGTCAGATTAGAAGTCAGATCTTCCTGACTCCAGATCCAATACTCTTTCCATTGAACCATTTTGTTACCCATATCCCCTCCAACATTTGTCATCATGTTTTCCTGTTATTTTAGCCAATCTGAGAGGTGTGTAGTTGTGTCTCAGAGTTGTATTAATTTGCATTTCTCTGATCAATAGTGATTTGGAGCACGTTTTCATATGGCTACAAATAGTTTTAATTTCTTCATCTCAAAGTTGTTCATATTCTTTGACCATTTATCAGTTGGAGAATCTGTCCCATAATTTGAACATTACATTCAGAAGGTAGATTGCTGAGGTAGCTCTTAGCACAGATCAGGATCTTGCACCCCAGCCTTTCCTGGCATCCCCAGGAGCAGTGTGAATAAGACTGGGCTGATGAGCCAACTCCCACACCTTTCCAGATACCCTCAGGGTTAGAGTTAGGTCTCTCCACTCAAGTGATCTTATGTATAATTTTCTAATTAGAAGGGGTATCCCCCTTTATGATGTAAGTTCTGTGAGATCAGGAATTACTTTTTCATTTTCTCATTATATTTTAGCCCCTAGTACAATATTATATAGACACTCAATAAATGCTTCTTGGATTTAATTAGATCTAATAAATAAACAAATAGAGTAATGAGTGAATTTTAAAATGTTACAGAGACAAGAGTAAGTGAATGAAGGGTGGGAAAAGTAATGATGAGGATCACCATGAGGGACAGTCCCAGTCTTCAAGGATCCTGTCATCTCTAATTATAAGCAAGGACTTAGTTCTGAAAATGTCATAGCTGAGAGAATGGGAAAAGGTGAATCTCAAAAACACAGTTATCACTACTACCTGGTATCCACCTTCAAGTAACTTATGTTCCACAGGAGAGATGCAACCTGATTCTAAATTAAGACAATGGAATATAATACAAGGTCATTTAACATATGTATACTTTAACATATTTTAACATGTATTGGTCTACATGTCATCTAGGGGAGGAGGTGAAGGAAGGGGGGAAAGTTGGAACAGAAGGTTTTGCAAGGGTCAGTGCTGAAAAATTACCCATGCATATATCTTGTGATAAAAAGCTATCATTAAAAAAAAAAGGTTAAAAAAAAGAAAATAATACAAGATCATTTCAAGAGGAAGAGAAGACGAATGACTGGGAGTATCAGAGAAGGACACTGCAGCCATAAAGGGAGGGCTTTTTATGCCCTTGAGCCACAACAGGGAGTAAGAGAACGGAATGCCATGAACATGGAACATAAAGTTGGCCAGTTGGCTGAAATGGAGGAGTAATGGTAGGCAGTAATGTCTTTCAAGTGCTAGGGTAAAGAATTTTCAATGTTATTTTATTTTATTTTATTTTGGCTGAGGCAATTGGGATTAAATGACTTTCCCAGGGTCACCAGCTAGGAAGTGTTAAATGTCTGAGGCCAGATTTGAACTCAGGTCCTCCTGATTTCAGGGCTGGTGCTCTATTCACTGCCCCACCTAGCTGCCCCTCAATATTATTTTAGAGGCAATAGGAGCCTGAGTATTTTTTTTTTTTTTTGAGTAGGGGTGTGATGCAATCAGCGCAATTTTTTAGGAATGCCAGTCTGTCAGCTGGATAGGTAAGGGAACTTAGGCAGACGGGATCAAATGATTTGGCCAGGTTCACCCTTCTTGTGGCTCATTTTGTGACCCCTAGTAACTAGCACAGTCCTGTTCACATAGTATAGGCACTTCATAATGTTTGAATTGATGGAACAATTGAATCAATCCAAAAACAAAGCAAACAAAGAAACAGTAAGTTGTGCTTGGTAAGAGATCTGAAGGAGCTGCTGGCCAGGAGAATACCAAGAAAGACCAATTGGAAAACCCTAGTCTGAGAGTCAGGAGACTAAGACCTCAGAAGGATGTGTGTGTGTGTGTGTGTGTGTGTGTGTGTGTGTGTGTGTGTGTGTATTTTAAACAAGGCTTTTGTTTTTTCTTTTTTATTGTAGAGGGGGCAAGATGAAAGGGAGAGGAAACTTATTTTGTTAATTGAAAAAAAATATTTCAATACATAAAAATTGGATGAAGCAGCTGAGGTGAATGAGGGCAGGCAAGAATTGGCATTAGATTAAGGGTAGGATGACAGGCTAAACTAGTAATCTTTTATAGCTGAAATGGGGCAGATGTTAGGAAAAGATTCTCCTCTGTCCCCATCCCTACCCCCATCCCAAAGGGGTGCTATAGAAAGCATGCTTAAGTTAATTGAGGGGCAATGTTTAATTATAACCTGGGAACAGATTCCTAGACTTTTGGATACATTGGGATGCAAGTCCCCTTGGTTCTTAGAGGAAGAAGAAATAAGTATAGATAATTGGAAACTTGTGGGACAACATCTCTGCGAATACTACAATAATACAGGTCCTCGTTCAATTTCCACAGAAGCATTTTATATATACAACATAATTCAAATGGCCTTAAACAATCTTGCAAGTTATAGAAAAAGGAAAAGTTTTTAAAACGGCCAGATGAGGAAGTATGAGGAAAAAAAGGAAGACAAGGAACAGTCTCAAGACCATATTGCCAGAGGGCATGGGAACTTAAATGAGTTTCAAGGGCATGGTGATTCTGGCACTCTTGAGGGAGCTTCAACCCTGCCTAGGGAGCAGATTATTGACATCTCCCTCCCTCCCCCCCAATCAACTCCACCTTCTGGGATGGAAGGAGGAGAGTAGTGGGAGGGGAGGTGATATCACCAGCACCTTGCCCCCAGCAATCACCCCCTCTTATGACTAGATTGCAAAAGGCAGTACTAAAATCTACAGAAGAAGGGAAAAAATAGTTGATCTGAGGCTCCAAATATATCCTGTGATTCAACAGTTTAACTCTTCAGGTCAAGAGAGTAGAAGATACACTCCTTTTGATGTAGACATCCTCAAAGACCTGAAAAAGGTTTGCCCTCTTTATGGGACTACATCACCTTCTGTTAAGATGTTATTACAGAATTTGGCTTATGAAGTCTTGACTCCTAGTGACTGGAAAGCCATAGCAAGGGTATGCTTAGAACCTGGACATAACTTGTTGTGGCTTTCTGAACATAGTGAATTCTGTAGGATACAAGCCCAACAAAATAGTCAAAGTGGATTTAATATTCCAAACACTTATGACCACCTAACAGATGTAGGTTCTTATGTAGAAATATCAGTAGAGATTAATTGCTTCATAGCAGCATATGAGCAAATTGCTGCTGCTGCTATCAAAGCATGGGCTTTTCTTTCCAATAAAATCAACAAGGGCGAGACCTTCACAAAAATTGTACAAAGAGCAAATGAACTCTTTGCTGATTTTGTGGGATGTTTGAAGACAGCTATCATATGGACTAATGATGAAAGTACAGTTAACAGACATTTTGATAAGGCAATTTGCTAAAGAAAATGCTAATGAGATTTGCAGAAGAATTATACTAGGACTATGCATCATAAGATCATAAGACGCTGTGCCACAGTGGGCACAAATGCTTTTTATAGCCAGGCTATGATGCAGACTTGCCAAGATCCCAACATGGGAAGACAGGGTCTCTTTTGGCAAGGGACTTCCAGAGAGACTCATCAATGCTTTCAATGTGGTAAAGTAGGGCATCTGAAAGCTCAATGTTGGCATAGAGACAGAGTGAGAAAACAGGGTGGGAGAACAAGACCCAATACCCCATGTCCAAAATGCAACAGAGGGTTCCATTGGGCATCAGAGTGTAGACTGATTCAGGGAAACGGGATGAGGAGCCCAACTCCAGGGCCCCAGGCAAAAAACACTTGGGGCATGATGGCAGCTGATGCCACACCCAGAGAATGCCTAGAAGTCTGTTAGGATTACTAGGTGAGAACTCAGGTTGTCTGGACAGTGACAAGGTGAGAATTCAGGTTGTCTGGACAATTACAAGGTGAGAACTCAGGTTGACTTGATAAGAGGAGCAAGCTCATTGGTTGGAGTACTTCTTCCCAGTAGCCTTTGCATTATCCCACGCCCATTCTCTGGGAGGATAAAAGAGGACAGAGAGAAGAGAAGTCTCTGCATTACATCAGGCTTGACGGGGCTCTCTGCAGGAAGGGAAGTCACTTCTCTGGACGAGAGTTAACGGCAATTGCCTGGAGATAATGGTTCCCTACAGGAAGAAGAATCTTTCTGAGAGATTTGAGTAGACACAGCAGATCTCTTCCCAGAGAGCGATCTGGCAGCTTCTGGAGACAACAGCTCGCTACAATTGGCGTCCAGAAATGGGGCCAGGACCTTCCCTTATTCTGACAAGGACTTATTCTGAGCCCTTCAGAGGAGCTAGACTGGACCTTTGCAATTTGGCGCCTGAACAGGGACCGACACAATCCTGATTCCAGTGGAAAAGCCTCCCATCCAGATCTCAGTCTCTCTGACCCAGAACTGTGAGTAACGCAGAAACTTTATTAAAGATTAAGTGAGTGTGCTAATAGATAAATAAGGAACTTAACTTGTTAAGGGCTAAACCAGCAATCTCTTATAGTGAAATGGGGCAAACACCTTCTGTTCAAGGAAAATGTTTAGAGAGCATCATCAAGGTTATGAAAAGCCAAGGACTGATTATAATTTTGGAGGAGATTACTGAACTTTTAAGAATTGTGCAGGTCATATGTCCTTGTTTTTCTCTGGAAGAAGAATTGGATCCAGATGAATGGGAATTAGTAGGCAAGCAATTAGGTGAACACTACAATTCCAGGCCAAACTCAATTTCCAAAGATACAATTCATATATACAATATGTATATATATACAATTCATATATTGTACATACATATATACAATATGTAATCCAATTGGCTTTAAACAATGTTATTCTAAAGGAAGAGATGAAGGAGCAAAATGGGGAAGTGTCAACTAAACTAGGTGAAAAGGATGAATCAGATAACAATGAAGTAAAGTACAATTCTGAGCAACAGGAGCACCTCCCATCTCCTCCCTCAATTAACCTTTAGGGGTGGAGCAAGAAGGAGGAGGGGAAGAGGCAGAAACACAAACAGAATTGCCTGTGAAGCATCCTAAGCCTATGACAAGATTAGAAAAAGCATTGGTTAAAGCTAAGACAGAAGGACAGGATATAAGTGATTTTATACATGCATATCCTGTGATTGAAGAGATTGATTCTGTAGGCCATAAAAGGAGAAAATATGCACCTTTAGATTTGAATAAAATTAAGGATTTGAAAAAAAGGTTGTACCCTTTATGGGGCTACATCAGCTTAAGTTAAAATGTTACTAGATGGTTTGTCTTATGAAGTCCTAACCCCAAATGATTGGAAATCCATAGCAAGGACATGCCTGGAACCTGGAGAAAATTTATTATGGCTTGCAGAATTTCATGAATTATGTAAAATTCAAGTCAGATGCAATTTGGAAATAGGAGTTAACACACAATTCACTTTTGAGCACTTAGCTGGTGAAGGTCAGTATGGAGAGAATTCAGAACAGATTAATTATACCATGACAATATATGAGCAAATTGCTAAGGCTGCAATAAAAGCTTGGGGTGTCCTCCCTGGACAGAAAGATCGGGGAGAGACTTTAACTAAAATACAGCAAGGTCCCAATGAACCTTTTGCGGATTTTGTGGGACGTTTGCAAACTGCTGTCAAAAGAACTATTGGAGAAAATTCAGCTACAGAAATAATGACCAGACATCTGGCTAAGGAAAATGCCAATGAGATTTGCAAAAGAATTATATGGGGATTAGACAAAGATGCTCCTTTAGAGGAGATCATAAGATGCTGTGCTACAGTGGGAACAAATGCTTTTTACACCCGGACAATGATGAACGTGGAAAGACAGGTCCCTCCTGACAAGGGCCTTCTAGAGAAACTCAGCGATGTTTTCAATGTGGAAAAATTGGGCATCTAAGAGTTCAGTGTAGATATGGAGATACAGTGAGAAGACAGGGTGAGAGAAGACCTAAAACTCCATGTCCAAAATGTCACAAGGGCCTCCACTGGGCCTCCGAATGTAGATTGACCCAGGGAAATGACAGGTGGGGCCCAGCTTCAGCCCCCCAAGTGGGGCATGATGGCAGCCGTGGTTACATCCAGAGAATTTTAAGACGTGATCAATCAGCCAAAAGGCAATCAGATGGAAGAAAGGGATTGAAATTAGGAAAAATAGAATTGTGTGCAGTAGAGACTACTGGAGAAGTGAAATCTGTTCCTGTTGAGCCTATGGATCCTTTGCCTCCAGGCACAGTAGGCTTGACCATTTCACCTTCTGAGAGTGCCTATAAAACAGTGTCCATCCATACACTGATGTGGGAAACTGGAGAACATGTAGCTAATATCTCAGAAGTAGTAGCATCAGGCTTATTGTTACGTACCCCTAATAAGCAACCTGGTGATAGTCGCCTAGATTCTGACTCCAGTGAACAAAATCCAGGAATATATTGGACAGCAGCTGTGACATCTGACTGATCTATGCTTACTATTTATATAAACAGAATACCATTTGAAGGATTGGTAGACCCGGGTGCAGATCATACAGTTATTAGAGGTGCCAATTGGCCCAGTCACTGGCCAAAGGCAGACACCTACATGTCTGGGGTAGGAGGATCAATAGCAGTAGAAGTTAGTGCTATGCCTTTGAGATGGATATTTGAAGGAGAAACAGGAGTTTTTACTCCTTTTGTGGTTGAAAAAATCCCTATCAATCTTTGGGGAAGAGACATTTTACAGCAGATAGGATTACAAATAAGCACTTCGGCTTTTTAGGCAGGGCTGCTGTTGAAAGCCTACCTGCACTTTCACCAGTTCCTATTCAGTGGAAGACTGATTCACCAGTGTGGGTAGAACAGTGGCCCTTAAGAAGTGATAAAATTCAGGCCTTATTAGACATAGTGCAAGAACAACTTGACCAAGGACACTTGCAGCCTTCTCTAAGTCCTTGGAATTCTCCAGTATTTGTGGTGAAAAAGAAATCTGGGAAATGGAAGATGTTAACTGATCTAAGAAGAGTAAATGAACAGATGGAAACTATGGGAACTCTTCAGCCTGGACTTCCATCTCTTACTCAGTTGCCAAGAGAATGGCCTCTGTGGGTTATAGACATTAAGGATTGTTTCTATTCTATCCCTCTAGATAAGGAGGATATGAAAAGATTTGCTTTTTCAGTGCCTAGTGTTAATTTGGCTGAGCTTTATAAAAGATATAAATGGATAGTTTTGCCATAGGGAATGAAAAACAGCCCTACTATGTGCCAAATGTATGTTGCTGCTGCTCTTGCTCCAGTAAGAAAAGCATTTCCAAAAGTAATATTGTTACATTATATGGATGATATTTTGGGATGTACACCTGAGGAACAAATGTTAGAAGCATGTCTACAAAAGACCATGGAAACACTAAAGTACTACAAACTGCATATAGCTACAGAAAAAATTCAAAGACATGCTCCTTTTCAATATTTAGGATATGAAGTATATCCTAAGACACTCACAGTACAAAAGCTTTCTTTAAGAACAGAGAAGTTGAACACCTTAAATGACTTTCAAAAATTAATAGGAGATATCCAATGGGTGCGTCCAGTGTTAGGCTTAACTACCAATCAACTACAACCTCTATATGACATTTTAAAGGGAGACAGTGCTTTAAATTCACCACACTAGCTTACAAAAGAAGCACTAGAGACTTTGAGAGAAGTTGAACTGGCTTTATCCAATGTGGTTGAAAGAGTCACTCAAAAACCCTTGGAAATATCAGTTTTTGCTACAAAAGAGGCACCCACAGCAGTCCTTCACCAAGAAGACAGTGTGATTGAGTGGGTGAACCTCCCAGCACAACCAGAACAAAGCCTTACACCTTACCCAGTGCTTGTGACTAGGATTTTATTAAAGGCTATTAAGAGAGTAACACAATTATCTGGAATAAGTCCTGAAAAAATATACACATTCTATACTAACGCACAAATTAATGTATGCTGTGAGACCATCCCATAATGGCAAATTTTATTGGCCACCGCTCCAAATTTTGCACATGGATCTCCATTAAAGATAACCCGGCTACAACATAATTGGCGATGGATCTTTGAAGAAAAGGTTTCTAAGGTTCCTCTTAAAGGACCAACAATCTTTACAGACACCTTCAAAGAAAATATTTGTGCTGTATACTCTCATGATTTAACCATAAAGAGAGTAGTCAGCACTCCTTTTCAGTCCACTCAACAGAATGAATTATTTGCTATTATGCTAGCTCTTACTTATTACTCAGGAGACGTAAATATAATTACTGATTCAGCCTATTCACTAGGTGTAGTACAAAGAATTGCCACAGCCCAAATAAAATTTGCAGCCTCCAATATTTATCAGCTCTTTAAGGAACTTCAAGAGCAAGTGAGAAGACATCCAGGCAAGATTTATATCTTGCATGTCCACTCACATAGTGGACTTCCAGGTCCTATTTTTGATGGAAATTCAAAGGCAGATAGCCTTCTAACCATGTTAGCCAGTAGTCCTTTATTTCAGGAAGCACAAGAATCTCATTCTAAATATCATCAGGCTGCTCGAGCTTTACGTTTACAATTTGGAATCACAAGAGAGGAAGCTAGGAGCATAGTAAAAAGCTGTACAGCTTGTCTTCCTTTCCACGCTCCTACACTCCCTCCAGGGAAGAATCCTCATGGTTTGAGACCCAATGAAATCTGGCAAATGGATGTGACCCATTATAAATCTTTTGGTCATCTATCTTTTATCCATGTTGTGGTAGACACCTTTTCAGGATTCATATTTGCAGTGCCAGCAGCAAAAGAGACAGCCCGAGTGGTCACTGAATTCCTTATATGAGCATTTGCAATTATGGGTGTGCCACAAGCAATAAAAACAGACAACGGACCTGCATATACATCCAAACATTTTACACACTTTTGTGCACAGTATAAGATTTTACATACCACGGGCATACCCCTTAATCCTCAAGGGCAGGCAATAGGAGAGAGAAGAAACAGAGATATTAAGACACTCCTCCAAAAACAAAAGAAAGGGGGAGCCACAGGTAGCCCTAGGGAACTTCTAAATTTAGTTCTCTATACCATTAATTTTCTAATTTTTGACAAAGATGCACTGGCTCCGGCAGACAGGTTTTATAACCCACCAGAAGGGCAGTGTCCAGTGCGAGCAGCTCCACTGTCCTTAGATAATCTCCAGGTGATGTGGAGAGATCCAGAAAGTGGTGAATGGAAGGGACCAGATAGGTTAACTTCCTGGGGGAGAGGGTTTGCTTGTATTTCTTCAGCAGGAGAAGGAATCAGATGGGTGCCAACAAGTCATATTTGCCTTGTCCATCAGATAGAGACAGAAAAAGAGAAATACCTCAAAATAAAGGAGATCTAAGAAACATCTTACACCAAAAGAGCATGGCTAATAAAAAGACTGTTAAAGAACTTTAAAACCAGCAGGAATCATTGGACTTCCTAACCCAAGATGAGACTAATGGACAATGGACTTGTGGACATTTATAAATTCTCAATTTATGATTATTTGATCATGTTATTTGTTATATACTTCTAGCATGTATTATGTTACTATGTTACTATGTGCTTATGTAATTTATGTAATTATGTGTAATACCTCCCATATTAATGGATTTATGTTTCAAGGTCATGACTATCCTATGTTCTAAATCAAAAGAAAAGGGGAGATGTTAGGATTACTAGGTGAGAACTCAGGTTGTCTGGACAATGACAAGGTGAGAATTCAGGTTGTCTGGACAATTACAAGGTGAGAACTCAGGTTGACTTGATAAGAGGAGCAAGCTCATTGGTTGGAGTACTTCTTCCCAGAAGCCTTTGCATTATCCCACGCCCATTCTCTGGGAGGATAAAAGAGGAACACCACTCCAGAGAGAAAAGAAGTCTCTGCAATTCATCAGGCTTGATAGGGCTCTCTGCAGGAAGGGAAGTCACTTCTCTGGACGAGAGTTAATGGCAACTGCCTGGAGACAATGGTTCCCTACAGGAAGAAGAATCTGTCTGAGAGATTTGAGTAGACACAGCAGATCTCTTCCCAGAGAGTGATCCGGCAGCTTCTGGAGACAACAGCTCGCTACAATTGGTGTCCAGATGTGGGGCCAGGACCTTTCCTTATTCTGACAAGGACTTATTCTGAGCCCTTCAGAGGAGCTAGACTGGACCTTCGCAGAAGTCCAATACCCAGACATGATCAATCAGCCAGGAAGCAACTGGATGGGAGAAAGGGATTACAATTGGGGAGGATAGAGTTGTATGCAGCTGGGACAACTGAGATACTCCCTGGAGAGGTGAAATCTGTTCCTCTCCAACCTATGGATCCCTTGCCTCCAGGCACAGTGGGCTTGACCATTTCACCTCCTGAGAGTACTTACAAAACAGTGTCCCATTGATGTGGGAAGCAGGAAATGTGTAGATAATATCCCAGTCACTAATAGAGATAGACAATGTGTGACTTTTCAACCAGGGGAAGTAGTAGCATCAGGTTTACTGATACAGACCCCTAATAAGCAATCTGGTGATAGTCACCCAGATTCTGACTCCAAGCAGGAAAACCCAGGAATATACTAGACCCAGGAATATACAGCTGATCGACCTATGCTCACCATCTATATAAATGGCACACCATTAGAAGGATTGGTAGACACTGGTGCAGATCACACAGTCATTAGAGATGCTAACTCCCAGTCACTGGCCAAAGATTAAGGCAGACACCTACGTGTCTGGTGTAGGAGGATCAATAGCAGCTGAAGTTAGTGTTATCCCTTTGAGATGGATAGTTGAAGGTGAAACAGGAGTTTTTACTCCTTTTATAGTTGAAAAAATCCCCATCAATCTGTGGGGAAGAGACCTTTTACAACAATTAGGGTTAAAAAGGAGTACTTTGGTTTTTTAGGCAGGGCTGCTGTTGAAGGCCTGCCAACATTTTCACCTGTTCCTATCCAATGGAAAACTGATACACCAGTGTGGATAGAATAGTGGCCCTTAGATAGCAATAAAATTCAGGCCTTATTAGATATAGTAAAGGAGCAACTTGACCAAGGACATTTACAACCTTCTCTTAGTCCTTGGAATTCCCCAGTATTTGTTGTAAAAAGAAATCTGGAAAATGGAGGATGTTGACTGATTTAAGAAAAATAAATGAACATATGAAAACTATGGGAACTCTTCAACCTGGACTTCCATTTCTTACTCAATTGCCTAGAGAATGGCCTCTGTGGGTTATAGACATTAAGGATTGTTTCTATCCCTCTAGGTAAGGAGGATATGGAATTATTTGCCTTTTTGGTGCCCAGCATTAACTTAGCTGAGCATTATAAAAATATGAATGAACAGTTTTGCTATAGGGAATGAAAAACAGCCCTACTATGTGTCAAACGTATGTTGCTTTTGCTCTTATTCCAGTAAGAAAAGCATTTCCAAAAGTAATGTTATTACATTACCTGGATGATATATTGGGATGTGCACCTGAGGAACAAATGTTAGAAGCATGTCTACAAAAAACCATAGAAACACTAAGGAATTATAAATTATACATAGCTACAGAAAAGATTCAATGGCATGCTCCTTTTCAATATTTAAGATATGAAGTATACCCTAAGGTGCTTACAGTACAAAAACTCTCCTTAAGAACAGAGAAGCTAAACACCTTAAATGATTTCCACAAATTGATAAGAGATCTCCAATGGATGCATCCTCCATTAGACTTGACTACCTGTCAACTGCAACCATTATATGACATATAGGGGAGACAGTGCTTTAAATTCACCACACCAGCTTACAAAAGAAGCTCAAGAGGCTTTGAGACAAGTTGAACTAGCTTTATCCAATGTTGTTGAAAGAGTCACTCAAATCCCTTGGAAATATCAGTTTTTGCTACACAAGAGGCACTCACAGCAGTCCTTCATCAAAGAGGCAGTGTGACAGAGTGGGTGAACCTCCCAGCACAACCAGAACAAAGTCTTATTCCTTACCCAGTGCTTGTGGCTAGAATTGTATTAAAGGCCATTAAGCAAGCAGTACAATGATCTGGGATAAGACCTGACAAGATGTACACCTTTTATACTAATGCACAAGTTAATGTGTGCTGTGAAACCATCCCAGAGTGGCAAATTTTATTAGCCATGGTTCCAAATTTTACACACGGGTCTTCATTAAAAATAACCAGACTGTTACATAATTGGCGATGGATTCTGGAAGAAAGGTTTCTAAAGTTCCTCTTAAAGGACCAACTATCTTTACAGATGCATCCAAACATAATATTTGTGCTATATACTCTTGTGACTTAACTATAAAGAGAGTAGTCAGAACTGCTTTTCAGTCCATTCAGCAGAATGAATTGTATACAATCATTCTATCTGTTACTTATTATCCGGGAGACGTAAATATAATATCTGATTTGGCCTATTCAGTAGGTGTGGTACAAAGAATTGCCACAGCCCAAATAAAATTTGTAGCCTCCAATATATATCAGCTCTTTAAGGAAATTCAAGAGCAAGTGAGAAAGCATCCAGGTAAGATTTATATCTTGCATGCCTACTCTCATAGTGGACTTCCAGATCCTATTTTTGATGGTAATTCAAAGGCAGATAGCCTTCTAACCATGTTAGCCAGTAGTCCTTTATTTCAAGAAGCGCAAGAATCTCATTCTAAATATCACCAGGCTGCCCAAGCTTTACGTTTACAATTTGAAATAACAAGAGAAGAAGCTAGGAGCCTAATAAAAGCCTTCCTTTCCATGCTCCTACACTCCCTCCAGGGATGAACCCTCATGGTTTGAGACCTAATGAAATTTGGCAAATGGATGTGACCCATTATAAATATTTTGGTTGTCTATCTTTTATCCATGTTGTGGTAGACACCTTTTCAAGATTCACTGTTGCAATATCAGCAGCAAAAGAGAAAGCCCGAGTGGTCACTGAATTCCTTATAGAAGCATTTGCAATTATGGGTGTGCCGCAAGCAATAAAAACAGACAGTGGACCCGCATATACTTCTAAACATTTTGCACACATTTGTGCACAGTATAAGATTTTACATACTACTGGCATACCTTTTACTCCTCAAGGGCAGGCAATAGTAGAGAGAAGAATATTAAAACACCCCTCCAAAAACAAAAGAAAGGGGGAGCCATGGGTAACCCTAGAGAATTTCTAAATTTAGTTCTCTATGCCATTAATTTTTAAATTTTTGACAAAGATGCACTGGCTCCAGCAGACAGGTTTTATAACCCACTAGAAGGACAGTACCCAGTGCAAGCAGCTCCACTGTCCTTAGATAATCTCCAGGTGATGTGGAGAGACTCAGAAAGTGGTGAATGGAAGGGACCAGATAGGTTAACTGCTTGGGGGAGAGGGTTTGCTTGTATCTCTACAGATGGAGAAGGAATCAGATGGGTGCCAATGAGCCGTATTTGCCTTGTCCATCTGAGAGAGACGGAGAAGACCCTTGAAACGAAGGAGAAAATCCAAGAAACATCGGGTGGTTCCATTGCTGACTCTGTCCACCACTGAAAGAGCATGGCAATTATGGTGTTTGACTCATGGACATCAAAAATTGTTGGACTTGAAAACCCTCAGGAATCACTGGATTCTCTTAGACATGATAAGATTATTGTATGACTTGAAATCCCTCAGGAATCATTGAATTCTCTGAGACATAAGATTGTTGCAGGTCTTCAAAAACTGTAGGAATCATTGGATTCCCTAATATATAAAAAGACTGTTGCAATACTTCAAAAACTGGTGGGGATCATTGGATTCCCTGATATGTGAAGCAATGGACACTAGATTGGTTTTGAACTATCTTTTGGTTGCTGAAGAAGGAGTATGTGTGACTGTTGTTTACATACCCTCCTTCTAGGACTTCTGGAAATCTTTTACAATACCATGCTCATTTATATTGTTTGTTATATCACTACTTGCATGTACAATTCATGATTGTTATACCACATTGAGCCTGCACCAGCTGTGAGGAGAGTCATCACTAATAGCCTATGTGTTATTGCTGTGTGCTTGTGTAATAACTCCCATGCTGATGGGTTTGTACATACCTGTCTCTAATAAGATCCTTCAGCCCAGAAACCCGCTAGCAATCCCCACTTCCATTTGGTGTTTTCAATCTCCCTTCCTGAGATGTCAAGGAGGGCATTATTATCTCCTTTTTCGGTGTTTTCACCTCCATTCCTGAAAAGTAGGGGGTGGGGGTGGGGGTGGGGGTGGTGCATGATCACCTTTTTAGGGTTCTCACCTCCCTGAGAAGTTAGGTATGGTGTGACCACTTGTGTTATAAAACAAAAGAAATCAGGAGAAGTAAAGGGCTAGAACTGAGCAGATGTATTTAACCTAGATGCAAAGTAATCTAGCACTTGATGACTAATTACCAATTGGACAATTCTCTATTAACATGTTTGGAGGATGACCCTACTTAACTATTCTGTGCTGGCTTGATTGGTGGGTGTGGACAAAGAAGGGGAAGTGAGATCAGTGGGTGGAGTAGGAGGAGGAGATTCATTCTTTGGTGGTAGAGAGAGAGGAAGGAGGTGGAGAGATTCCTATATCTAATCCCCTGAGAGTGACCCTAAAAGAAGAAGAATAAAGACTTGTACTTATCCTGACTCTGGCTGATTCTAAGATATCCAGGGTCACAATAGTTTCAGATATAACTCTAAAAGGCCATCTGCTTAAATTAAAGAAAATGACAATCTGCATTTGTGCAGAGAGGAAACAAGCTGCCCAAACTGTGTGGCCAAGTAAGTCACTTATTTGACCTTTTGGGTCTCAGTTTTCTCTCCTGTCAATGAGACAGTTGAACCCAATAATCTCTAAGGTCCCTTCTTCCTCTAAAGTCAGGGTCCTGTAAGTAGGCAAAATAATTTGTATGCTTACAGATAGTTAAATAACAATAAGTAAACAAGCATTGACTATGTGCCAGATTTACACATGTTTTCTGGAATGGAGATGCTATCATTCTCCCCCTTTTATAGTAGCAGAAACAGGTAAGCAGAGGTTAAGTAACTTGCCCAGAATTGAGCTAAAATCTTGACTCCAAACCCAGTTCTCTATCCACTGAGACACTTCAATACTCTACTTTCTTCTCAATCTCCAGCTCCTGTGAAGAAATGGGGGGTTATGGATATGGAGAACTACAAATAATATTACACTTTTTGATTTGTCGCTTAGTTTGCTGAACTATGCTTCTTTATTTTTTTTAAGATTGTACGTTATAAGAGAGGAATCACTGGATAACATAAGGTCATAAGGGGCATACTGGAATCAGCTAGAACTCTCCCAAGAGCTGATTGTTAATTTTTCTTTTTCTTTTTTTTTTTTAATAATTTTTATTATATATATATTTTATAATATTATCCCTTGTATTCATTTTTCCAAATTATCCCTCCCTCCCTCTATTCCCTCCCCCCGATGACAGGCAATCCCATACATTTTACATGTGTTACAATATAACCTAGATACAATACATGTGTGTAAATACCATTTTCTTGTTGCACAATAAGCATTAGATTCCGAAGGTACATGTAACCTGGGCAGACAGATATTAGTGCTAACAATTTACATTCACTTCCAAGTGTTTCTTCTCTGGGTGTAGCTACCTCTGTCCATCATTGATCAACTGGAAGTGAGTTGGCTCTTCTTTATGTTGAAGATTTCCACTACCATCAGAATATATCCTCATACAGTATTGTTGTTGAAGTGTACAGTGATCTTCTGGTTCTGCTCATTTCACTCAGCATCAGTTGATGTAAGTCTCTCCAGGCCTCTCTGTATTCCTCCTGCTGGTCATTTCTTACAGAGCAATAATATTCCATAACCTTCATATACCATAATTTACCCAACCATTCTCCAATTGATGGACATCCATTCATCTTCCAGCTTCTAGCCACTATGAAAAGGGCTGCCACAAACATTTTGGCACATACAGGTCCCTTTCCACTCTTTAGTATTTCTTTGGGATATAAGCCCAATAACAGCAATGCTGGGTCAAAGGCTATGCACAGTTTGATAACTTTTTGGGCATAGTTCCAAATTGTTCTTCAGAATGGCTGGATTCTTTCACAACTCCACCAACAATGTATCAATGTCCCAGTTTTCCCACATCCCCTCCAACATTCATCATTATTTGTTCCTGTCATCTTAGCCAATCTGACAGGTGTGTAGTGGTATCTCAGAGTTGTCTTAATTTGCATTTCTCTGATCACTAGTGATTTGGAACACTCTTTCATGTGAGTGGATATAGTTTCAATTTCATCATCTGAGAATTGTCTGTTCATATCCTTTGACCATTTATCAATTGGAGAATGGTTTGATTTCTTATAAATTAGGGTCAGTTCTCTATATATTTTGGAAATGAGACCTTTGTCAGAACCTTTAACTTTAAAAATATTTTCCCAATTTGTTACTTCCCTTCTAATCTTGTTTGAATTGGTATTGTTTGTGCAGAAACTTTTTAGTTTGCTGTAATCAAAATCTTCTATTTTGTGATCAATAATGATCTCTAGTTCTCCTCTGGTCATAAATTCCTTCCTCCTCCACAGGTCTGAGAGGTAGACGATTTTCTGTTTCTCTAATCTATTTATTATCTCCCTCTTTATGCCTAAATCATGGACCCATTTTGATCTTATCTTGGTATATGGTGTTAAGTGTGGATCCATATCTAATTTCTGCCATATTAATTTCCAGTTTTCCCAACAGTTTTTTCCAAATAATGAATTTTTATCCCTAATGTTGGTATCTTTGGGTTTGTCAAAGATTAGATTGCTATATATGTACCCTTTTTTGTCCTTTGTATCTAATCTGTTCCACTGATCTACCAGTCTATTTCTTAGCCAATACCAAATGGTTTTGGTGACTGCTGCTATACAATATAGCTTTAGATCAGGTACACTTAGACCACCTTCCTCTGAGTTTTTTTTCATTAGTTCCCTTGCAATTCTCGACCTTTTATTCTTCCATATGAATTTTGTTGTTATTTTTTCTAGGTCATTGAAATATTTTCTTGGGAGTCTGATTGGTATAGCACTAAATAAATAGATTACTTTGGGGAGTATTGCCATCTTTATTATATTCGCTCGGCATATCCAAGAGCACTGATTGTCTTTCCAATTATTTAAATCTGACTTTATTTTTGTGGCAAGTGTTTTATCATTTTGCTTATATAATTCCTGACTTTTCTTTGGTAGATGGATTCCCAAATACTTTATACTCTCAACATTTGTTTGGAATGGAATTTCTCTTTGTATCTCTTGCTGTTCCATTTTGTTAGTGATATATAAAAATGCTGAGAATTTATGTGGATTTATTTTGTATCCTGCCACTTTGCTGAAATTTTGAATTATTTTTAGTAGCTTTTTAGCAGAGTCTTTGGGGTTCTCTAAGTATACCATCATGTCATCTGCAAAAAGTGATAGTTTGATTTCCTCATTTCCTACTCTAATTCCTTGAATCTCTTTCTTGGCTCTTATTGCCGAGGCTAGTGTTTCTAGTACTATATTCAATAGTAATGGTGATAGTGGGCAACCTTGTTTCACTCCTGATCTTACTGGGAAAGGTTGTAGTTTATGTCTATTGCATATTATGCTTACTGACGGTCTTAAATATATGCTCCTGATTATTCTAAGGAATAGTCCATTTATTCCTATACTCTCAAGAGTTTTTAGTAGGAATGGATGTTGGATTTTGTCAAATGCTTTTTCTGCATCTATTGAGATGATCATATGGTTCTTATTAATTTGATTATTAATATGGTCAATTATATTAATAGTTTTCCTAATATTAAACCAGCCCTGCATTTCTGGAATAAATCCTACTTGATCATAGTGTATTATCCTGGGGATGATTTTCTGAAGTCTTTTTGCTAATATCTTATTTAAGATTTTAGCATCAATATTCATTAAGGAAAGTGGTCTATAGTTTTCTTTCTCAGTTTTCAATCTACGTGGTTTAGGTATCAGTACCATGTCTGTGTCATAAAAGGAGTTTGGTAGGACTCCTTCATCCCCTATTTTTTCAAATAATTTATATAACATTGGGGCTAATTGTTCTTTAAATGTTTGGTAGAATTCACATGTGAATCCATTTGGTCCTGGGGATTTTTTCCTGGGGAGTTGATTAATAAAGTCATCCATTTCACTTAAGTTATCAAATTTATTGGCATAAAGTTGGGCAAAGTAACTCCTTATTATTTCTCTAATTTCCTCTTCATTGGTGGAAAGATCCCCCTTTTCATTTGTAAGACTAACAATTTGATTTTCCTCTTTCTTTTTTCTTAATTTTAATTTTTGTATTTCAAGTTTAATTTTTGGTTGGGGGTTTATAATTTGGTCTTTTTCTAGCCTTTTAAGTTGTAAGCCCAATTCGTTAATCTTCTCTTTCTCTATTTTCTTCAAATAAGCCTCTAAAGATAAAAAATTTCCCCTTATTACTGCTTTAGCTGCATCCCAAAGATTTTGGTATGATGTCTCATCATTGTCATTATCTTGGGTGAAATTATTAATTGTTTCTATAATTTGCTCTTTCACCCAGTCATTCTTTAAGATGAGATTATTCAGTTTCCAATTACTTTTTGGTCTATTTACCCCTAACTTTTTACTGAATGTAGCTTTTATTGCATTGTGATCTGAGAAGAAGGCATTTATTATTTCTGCCTTCCTACATTTAATTTTGAGATCTTTATGTCCTAATATATGGTCTATTTTTGTATAGGATCCATGAACTGCTGAGAAGAAAGTATATTCCTTTCTATTGCCATTCAGTTTTCTCCAAAGGTCTATCATACCTAGTTTTTCTAATGTTCTATTTACTTTTTAAATTTCTTTCTTATTTGTTTTGTGGTTTGATTTGTCTAAATCTGAGAGTGCAAGGTTGAGATCTCCCACTATTATAGTTTTACTGTCTATTTCTTCTTGCAATTCTCTTAACTTTTCCTTTAGAAAGTTAGATGCTATACCACTTGGTGTATATATGTTTACTATTGATATGGCTTCATTATTTATGCTACCTTTCAGCAGGATATAATTTCCTTCCTTATCTTTTTTAACTAGATCTACTTCTGCTTTTGCTTGATCTGAGATAAGGATAGCTACCCCTGCTTTTTTGGCTTTACCTGAAGCATAATAGGCTCTGTTCCAACCTTTTACCTTTACTCTATATGTATCTCCCTGCTTTAAGTGTGTTTCCTGCAGACAACATATTGTAGGGTTCTCATTTTTGATCCAATCTGCTATCCATCTCCGTTTGATGGGATCGTTAATCCCATTCACATTTACAGTTAAAATTACTAATTCTGTATTTCCTGCCATCATATTATCCCCAGATTATGCTTTTTCCCTTGACCCCCCTGATCCCCCTCCCCAATATTTAATTTACAGACCCCCCTTGTGATGTGCAACCCTCCCTTTTTTTTAATATCCCTCCACCCTCCCTCCAAGTCCCTTCACTTATTTTCCTTTTCCTTTTCCCTTTTCCTCTCCCCCCTTTTAATGAGGTGAGAGAAAATTCTCTGAAAAACAAATATGTTAATTATTTACTCTTTGAGCCTCTCCTGATGAGAGTAAGATTCACACAATGATTCTCCCCCTCTCTAAATTCCCTCAGATATGGTGTATTTTCTATGCCTGTTCCTGGGATGTAGTTTCCCTCTTTTTTTTTTTTTTTAATTTTTTATTTTATTTTATAATTATAACATTTTTTGAAAGTACATATGCATGGGTAATTTTTTACAACATTATCCCTTGCACTTACTTCTATTCAGATTTTTTCCCTTCCTCTCCCAACCCCCTCCCCCAAATGGCAAGCAGTCTTATATATGTTAAATATATTACAGTATAATTTAGATACAATATATGTGTGTAGAACCAAATTTTTTGTTGCACAGGAAGAATTGGATTCAGAAGGTAAAAATAACAGTTTACATTCATTTCCCAGTGTTCCTTTTCTGGATGTAGCTGGTTCTGTCCATCATTAATCAATTGGAATTGGATTAGTTCTTCTCTATGTTGAAGAAATCCACTTCCATCAGCATACATCCTCGTACAGTATCATTGTTGAAGTGTATAATGATCTTCTGGTTCTGCTCGTTTCACTCAGCATCAGTTGATGTAAGTCTCTCCAAGCCTCTCTGTATTTCTCCTGTTGGTCATTTCTTATAGAACAATAATATTCCATAACATTCATATACCATAGTTTACCCAACCATTCTCCAATTGATGGACATCCATTCATCTTCCAGCTTCTAGCCACTATGAAAAGGGCTGCCACAAACATTTTGGCACATACAGGACCCTTTCCCTTCTCTAGTAGTTCCTTGGGGTATAAGCCCAGTAGTAGTATGGCTGGGTCAAAGGCTATGCACAGTTTGATAACTTTTTGGGCATAATTCCAGATTGCTCTCCAGAATGGTTGGATTCTTTCACAACTCCACCAACAATGCATCATTGTCCCAGTTTTCCCACAGCCCCTCCAACATTCATCGTTATTTGTTCCTGTCATCTTAGCCAATCTGACAGGTGTGTAATGATACCTCAGAGTTGTCTTAATTTGCATTTCTCTGATCAATAGTGATTTGGAACACTCTTTCATATGAGTGGAAATAGTTTTAATTTCATCATCTGAAAATTGTCTGTTCATATCCTTTGACCATTTATCAATTGGAGAATGGCTTGATTTCTTATAAATTAAAGTCAATTCTCTGTATATTTTGGAGATGAGGCCTTTATCAGAACCTTTAACTGTAAAAATTTTTTCCCAATTTGTTACTTCCCTTCTAATCTTGTTTGCATTAGTTTTGTTTGTGCAGAAACTTTTTAATTTGGTGTAATCAAAATGTTCTATTTTGTGATCAATAATGATCTCTAGTTCTCCCTTGGACACAAACTCCTTCCTCCTCCACAAGTCTGAGAGGTAAACCATCCCATGTTCCTCCAATTTATTTATGATTTCGTTCTTTATGCTTAAATCTTGGACCCATTTTGATCTAATCTTAGTATGTGGTGTTAAATGTGGGTCCATGCCTAGTTTCTGCCATACCAATTTCCAGTTTTCCCAGCAGTTTTTGTCAAATAATGAATTTTTATCCCAAAATTTGGGATCTTTGGGTTTGTCAAAGATTAGATTGCTATTTTTATTCACTATCTTGCCCTGTGAACCTAACCTATGCCACTGATCAACTAGTCTATTTCTTAGCCAATACCAAATGGTTTTGGTGACTGTTGCTTTATAATATAGCTTTAAATCAGGTACACTTAGACCACCTTCCTCTGACTTTTTTTTCATTAGTTCCCTTGCAATTCTCGACCTTTTATTCTTCCATATGAATTTTGTTGTTATTTTTTCTAGGTCATTAAAATAGTTTCTTGGGAGTCTGATTGGTATAGCACTAAATAAATAGATTAGTTTGGGGAGTATTGTCATCTTTATTATATTCGCTCGGCCTATCCAAGAACACTGAATGTCTTTCCAATTATTTAAATCTGACTTTATTTTTGTGGCAAGTGTTTTGTAATTTTGCTCATATAATTCCTGACTCTCCTTTGGTAGATATATTCCCAAATATTTGATACTATCGACTGTTATTTTGAATGGAATTTCTCTTTGTATCTCTTGCTGTTGGATTGTGTTGGTAATGTATAAAAATCCTGAGGATTTATGTGGATTTATTTTGTATCCTGCGACTTTGCTAAAATTCTGAATTATTTCTAATAGCTTTTTAGCAGAGTCTTTGGGGTTCTCTAAGTATACCATCATGTCATCTGCGAAAAGTGACAATTTGATTTCTTCATTTCCTACTCTAATTCCTTGGATCTCTTTCTCGGCTCTTATTGCCAAGGCTAGAGTTTCTAGTACTATATTGAATAGTAATGGTGATAGTGGGCAACCTTGTTTCACTCCTGATCTTACAGGGAAAGGTTCTAGTTTATCACCATTACATATGATGTTTACTGAAGGTTTTAAATATATGCTCCTTATTATTTTAAGGAATAGTCCATTTATTCCTATACTCTCAAGCGTTTTTAGTAGGAATGGATGTTGGATTTTATCAAATGCCTTTTCTGCATCTATTGAGATGATCATATGGTTTTTATTAATTTGATTATTAATATGGTCAATTATACTAATAGTTTTCCTAATATTAAACCAGCCCTGCATTCCTGGTATAAATCCCACTTGGTCATAGTGTATTATCCTGGGGATGATTTTCTGAAGTCTATTTGCTAATATCTTATTTAAGATTTTAGCATCAATATTCATTAAGGAAATTGGTCTATAGTTTTCTTTCTTAGTTTTCGATCTACCTGGTTTTGGTATCAGTACCATGTCTGTGTCATAGAAGGAATTTGGTAGGACTCCTTCAATCCCTATTTTTTCAAATAGTTTACATAGCATTGGAGTTAGTTGTTCTTTAAATGTTTGGTAGAATTCACCTGTAAATCCATCTGGTCCTGGGGACTTTTTCTTAGGAAGTTGGTTAATAGCTTGGTCGATTTCTTTTTCTGAGATGGGACTATTTAGACTACTTACTTCTTCCTCTGTTAATCTGGGCAAGCTATATTTTTGAAGGTATTCTTCCATTTCATTTAAGTTATCGAATTTATCGGCATAAAGTTGAGCAAAGTAGCTCCTAACTATTGTTCTAATTTCCTCTTCATTAGTGGTGAGTTCACCCTTTTCATTTTCAAGACTATCAATTTGCTTTTTCTCTTTCCTTTTTTTAATCAGGTTTACTAAGGGTTTGTCTATTTTGTTGGTTTTTTCATAAAACCAACTCTTAGTTTTATTAATTAATTCAATAGTTTTTTTACTTTCAATTTTATTAATCTCACCTTTTATTTTTTGAATTTCAAGTTTTGTGTTTGTCTGGGGGTTTTTAATTTGTTCCTTTTCTAGCAATTTTAGTTGTAAACCCAATTCGTTGGCCCTCTCTTTCTCTATTTTATGCAAGTAGGCCTGTAAAGATATAAAACTTCCCCTAATTACTGCTTTGGCTGTATCCCACACATTTTGGTATGATGTCTCATTATTGTCATTTTCTTGGGTGAAGTTATTAATTATGTCTATGATTTGCTGTTTTACCCAATCATTCTTTAGTATAAGATTATTTAGTTTCCAATTATTTTTTGGTCTATTTTCCCCTGGCTTTTTATTAAATGTTATTTTGATTGCATTATGGTCTGAAAAGGATGCATTTACTATTTCTGCCTTACTGCATTTGATTTTGAGGTTTTTATGCCCTAGTATATGATCAATTTTTGTATAGGTTCCATGAACTGCTGAGAAGAAAGTATATTCCTTTCTGTCTCCATTTAGCTTTCGCCAAAGATCTATCATATCAAAATTTTCTAGTATTCTATTTACCTCTTTGACTTCTTTCTTATTTATTTTGTGGTTTGATTTATCTAATTCTGAGAGTGCAAGGTTGAGATCTCCCGCTATTATAGTTTTGCTATCTATTTCCTCTTGCAGTTCTCTTAATTTCTCTTTTAAGAATTTAGATGCTGCACCACTTGGTGCATACATGTTTAATATTGATACTGCTTCACTATTGATGCTTCCCTTTAGCAGGATATAATGCCCTTCCTTATCTCTTTTAATTAGATCAATTTTTGTTTTTGCTTGATCTGAGATGAGGATGGCTACTCCTGCTTTTTTGGTTTTGCCTGAATCATAATAGATTCTGCTCCACCCTTTTACTTTTAGTTTGAATGTCTCATCCTGTTTCAGGTGTGTTTCCTGTAAACAACATATAGTAGGATTCTGACTTTTAATCCAGTCTGCTAACTGCTTCCTCTTTATGAGGCAGTTTGCCCCATTCACATTTATGGTTAGAAGGACTAATTCTATATTGCTTGCCATCCTATTAACCCCTGCTTATGCTTTTCCCCTTCCCTTCCCTTTTACCCTCCTATCCAGTATTAAACTGGTAAACACCACTTGCTTTTCACAGCCCTCCCTTTTTAGGATCCCTCCCCCACCTTAAAGATCCTCCCCTTATTTTACCCCTTTTCCTCGAAATTACTGTATTCCCTTCCCCTTAGCTTACTCCTTCCCTTTCACTTTTCAATGAATTGGAAGAAGTTTCACCATAAATCGAATATGTCTATTGATACACGCTATGTTCATCTCCCTCCTTTCTTTCTCTCAGATATAATAGGTTACCTTTGCCTCTTCATGAGATGTAGTACCACCACTTTATACTTTTTTATGATATAATCTCCTTTCCACCTCTAGTTTCTAAGACAAATTGTACATATGTTCTTTACATATTTTTTTGACAGAAGTATAGTTCTCAAGATTTCTTTTTACCTTTTTTAGAAGTCTCTTGAGTTCTGTATTTGAAGATCAAACCTCTTATGTAGGTCTGGTTTTTTCATCAAAAATAGATGGAATTCATTTATTTCGTTAAATGTCCATCTTCTTCCCTGGAAAACGATGCTCATTCTTGCTGGGTAAGTTATTCTTGGCTGCATACCAAGTTCCTTAGCCTTTCGGAATATCATGTTCCAGGCCCTGCGTTCTTTTAATGTGGATGCTGCTAGATCCTGTGTTATCCTTATTGTGGATCCTCCATATCTGAATTGTTTTTTTCTAGCAGCTTCCAATATCTTTTCCTTTGTCTGATGGTTCTTGAACTTGGCCACTATATTTCTTGGAGTTTTGATTTTAGGGTCCCTTTCAGTAGGTGATCGATGAATTTTCTCAATGTCTATTTTACCCTCTGTTTCCAAAACGTCTGGGCAGTTCTCTTTGATAATTTCTTCGAAAATGGTGTCCAAGCTCTTTTTTTCCTCCCATTTTTCAGGGAGTCCGATTATTCTCAAATTGTCTCTCCTGGATCTGTTTTCCAGGTCTGTTGTCTTTCTGGTAAGGTACTTGACAGTCTTTTCAATTGTTTCATTTCTCTGGTTTTGCTTGACTCCCTCTTGGTTTCTCCTTGAGTCATTCATTTCTACTTGTTCCAGTCTAATTTTCAATGATGTATTTTCTTCACTCACTTTTTTTATATCTCTTTGTAATTGTCCAATTGAGTTTTTATCTTCTATGGAATTTTTTTCCATTTTATCCATTTTATTTTTTAGAGAGCTGAGTTCTTTTTCCAGCTCTCTAATCCAGTTTTCCTTGGAGTTGTTTACCTTTTCCAGCTCACTAATCCTGTTTTCCTTGGAGTTGTTTACCTTTTCCAGCTCACTAATCCTGTTTCTCAATGATTTGATTTCTTTATCCATTCTGTCTTTGAATGCATGGGATAACTTCTCCAGGCTCTCTTGCCAAGCTTCCCTTTCCTTTTCCCATTTCTCTTCCAGCTCTCTTGTGAGAGCCTTTTTGATTTCCTCTATGAGGTTCTTTTGTATTGAGGAGCAGCTTATATCCCTCCCAGGGGATACATCTGGGGACATTCTGTTCCTAGTCTCCTCAGCATTTGAAGTCTGCTCCCTCTCCACACAGAAGCTGTCAATGGTTAGAGCCCTTTTGAATTTTTTGTTCATTTTGTCAGAGTAGGAATCAAAGAAAACAAACTGACAAGAGAAACAATTGGTCTGTTTTGCGGGGGATAGGGCTGGATGTTATTAATGGGCTTCCTCTACAGACTGGGGGTAGGGCAGCAGAGAGCCACTAACAGAACAGCAATGACTATACTGAGTCTGCGCTCTGAGACTCTGAGAACGCACTGAGTCAGTCCAGGTGGGGGTTGGGGGTGGCCAGGCTCTGAGAGAAGCTGGCTTTCTGGGGTTTTAATCTTCACCTCCGGTGTTTACACCCTCTCCACCGCTCCTGGCTTGCTGCCAAGACGGAGCATCCACACTGGGGCAAAAGCCCTTTCACAGAAACGGCAGAGATCACACACCTCCCCCTCCGGTCTGAGCTGTGTGAGCTGCCTGTCTTGCTCTGGCTGCCTGCCCTCAGTCTGCGCCCAGTCTAATTGACCCTCCCCCGAGCAAACACAGACCTTTTCTGGCGACTTTCAAGGATGTCTTCTCTTGGTGATAATTTGTGGATTTCTTTCTGGGTCAAGCATTAAGTCAGAGGCTTGTCATGAAGTAAGTTCTGAGAGAAAACGAGGAGCTCAAGCAGCTGTCTGCCTCCACGCCGCCATCTTGGCCGGAAGACAGTTTCCCTCTTTTTATCATTCCTTCCCCTTTTTCTGAAATGACCTCCTTCCCTTTACTACACCCCCCTTTTTTTCTTTTATATCAGTAAAATCAAATTATCCTTGAGTACTTTTTATATACCCACAACAGAGTTACAGTTCTCAAAGGTTCTGTGTACCATTTTCTGTTTCTCTTCAGTCTTGTGGATATAGATCAAATTTTTTGTTTAAGTCTGGTTTTTTTCTTAGAAACATATAGAATTCCTCTATTTCATTGAATGACCATCTTCTTCCATGGAAAAAGATGCTAAACTTAGCTGGGTAGTTCATTCTTGGTTGCAGTCCTTGATCTTTTGCCTTATGGAATATCAGGTTCCAGGCCCTTCTATCTTTTAATGTGGAGGCAGCCAGATCTTGAGTGACCCTTATTGTGGCACCTTGGTATTTAAATTGTTTTTTTCTAGCTGCTTGCAGGATTTTCTCCTTTGTGTGGTAATTCTGCAGCTTAGCCACAATATTCCATGGTGTTCTTTTTTTAGGGTCTATTTCAGAAGGAGTTCCATGAATTCTTTCCACATCTACTTTCTCTTCTGTTTCTATTATCTCTGGACAGTTCTCTTTGATAATTTCTTGTAAAATAGAATTTAGGCTCTTTTTTTGGTCATAGTTTTCTGGAAGTCCAATGATCCGCAGATTATCTCTCCTAGATCTATTTTCCAGGTCTATAGATTTTCCCAGTAAGTATTTGAGGTTGTTCTCCAGCTTCTCATTTTTTTTGTTTTTTTGACTGATTCTTGGGTTCTCTGTGAATCATTCATTTCTATTTGTCCCATCCTGACTTTTAAGGTGTTATTTTCTGTAGCGAGCTGTCATCTCTAGAAGCTGCCGGATCACTCTCTGGGAAGAGATCTGCTGTGTCTTCTACTCAAATCTCTCCAACAGATTCTTCTTCCTGTAGCGAACCATTGTCTCCAGGCAGTTGCTGTTAACTCTTGTCCAGAGAAGTGACTTCCCTTCCTGCAGAGAGCCCCGTCAAGCCTGATGCAATGCAGAGTCTTCTCCTCTTCCTGGAGTGCTGTCCTCTTTATCTTCCCAGAGAATGGGCGTGGGATAATGCAAGGGCTTCTGGGAAGAACCACTTCAGCCAATGAGCTTGCTCCTTCTATCAAGTCAACCTGAGTTCTCACCTTGTAATTGTCCAGACAACCTGAATTCTCACCTTGTCACTGTCCAGACAACCTGAGTTCTCACCTAGTAATCCTAACAATTTTCTTCTTTCACAGTTTTTAGTTCTTTTTGTAAATGCCCAATTTCGTTTTTAAATGAATTATTTTGCTCTATTGAATTTTTTCCATTTCCCTAATTTTTTTTGAGAATTATTTTCTTTTTCCAATTCAGAAATTCTATTTTCTTGAGACTTTTTTATCTTTTCTAATTCAGAAATCCTACTTTCCTGTGATTTTTTTAACCTTTTCTAATTCACAAATTTTGTTTCTCTGCATCTCCTGTGAATTCTTTATTTTTTCTAACTCCAATTTCAGGACGTTGTTATTCTCTATCATAGCTTCCCTTTCCTTTCCCCATTTTTCTTCAAACTCTCTTAACTTTTTAATAGTCTCTTCTAGGAGAGAGTTATGTGATGGGGGGCAGGAATCGTTCCCCTATAGGTTGTTATCTGCTGACTCTCTGCTGTTAACTTCCTAGGGGTTGGATACCCGCTCTTTCTCTGTGTAGAAGGAATCTATAGTTTTTCTGGCTTTTTTGTTCATATTTTAAAAAATCTTTTGGGGTCTGTCCCTGGGGTAGGAAATTATTTATTTACTTCTTTACCAGCTTCCTCCCAGACCGGATGGATGCAGCGGCTCTTGCGCCTGAGCTAAGATAGAGCTCTGGGAGAGAGTTCCCCACCCCCTCCCTGGAAGTGCCTCAGAGGTGTCTAGCACTGCTGTGCCCTGAGGGCACTGTGTTTTAGTGGCTTCTTTGAGGTTGAGATTGAACAGTAAAGACGGCACAAAGCCTAGCCTATGTGTCCCGGTGGGGTGTGGATGTCTGCAGCAGGTGACGTGAAAAGCCCCTGCACTCAAACTGGAAGTGTCTGCCAGAAACCGTGGTCCCTAGTTCAAAGGTTCCGCTTCTCTGGGACTTCCTGGAGCTGAGTTCCACTCCCTCCAGCTAAGCTAGGCAGTGTGTGTTGCCTTGGGCCGTATCCACCCACTTGTCAATCTCTTAACTATTCTCAGGTGGGAGCTGAGGCCACACCCCCTGGTGCCAAGATCTGCTGAGTCACCCCCAGTGTCCTGGAAAATCTAATCTATCTGAATTTTTAAAGTATTTTAGATTTCTCTTTTGAACTGCTATATTATAATCAGAGAAGAGCTAGCAGCCTGTGCCAGATTCCTTTATCTCAGTGGCTTCTCTGATCCCAGAGCCCTTCCCAGCGCGATCGGCGCAGTATGCTAGCACCCAGCCATCTGTGCTGGCCTCTCTTCTTCCTCCCCTGGGAACTGACCTTTTCTGTTGAAACTCCAGATTCTCTTCAGCTGGTAAGTCATGCTTCCAGTCCTTGTGGTATCTATCAGTCCAGCGCTATTTCTGAGGCTGATTTATCTAATTGGTTGTGAGGGAGTGAGGACGTTCACAGAGTCGTGTGTTTCTTCTCCGCCATCTTGGCTCCGCCCTCTGATTGTTAATTTTTCAATGTGAGTATTAGCTCACTTCAAAAATAGGGAAGCAGGATAAATCAGAGCTTAATTTATTATTTTGTTAATTGTGTAGTTTTGAGAAAGTGATGGTGAAATTTTTAGTAATGTTGGCTAAACATAAAAGACATTAAAATGTGCTGTTTTCCTCTTTTTTTTTTTTTTTTTTTTTTTTGCCCTAAAGGGTTGGTTGTTAAACATTTATTAGTAAGGGGAAAGAAATGTTGGGTTATGTAGATGACACAGAAACAAAATATATTTTTAAAAAATAATAAATTTCTTTTCACAGGCCTGTAGTGGGGAGGATTTGTTCTGACAGAGAGCTTCTAGGGAAAGGACTGACAAATCCAGGGATGCTGTTCTAACAAACATGTTTTGTTCCTGTTGCTATGCTGAGCATCACATATCCCATGCCTCCTTCTCTTTCAGGCATGGAGAGAAACAACACCATGTGTGAAAAGTGCCAGGCAGGGACATTTTCCATGAATGGGACCCTGGACCGATGTTTGCCATGGACCAAGTAGGTTGTGCATGTTCTCTGGGACTTGATGGTCTTGTTCATTTATAATAATTTGGACACAAATTGTGAACTTAATGAACTCCAAATAAAGTAAAAGTTTCCATACACAGAATAGAACAGAAAACAAAAATAAAAAATGTCCATGGGGTTGTGCAGGTAAGTAACAACTGGATCTCTGGGAAATAAATATACACTGGACACACTTTTAAGTCTATTCTGCATCATCAGCATTTCCTTGTCTAGTCATGCAACAAAATAAGAGATGAAGCCCTAATTTGTGGGATTTGCCCATTTCTGAGGCCTGTATGTTCACCCTGGAAATTTAACAATTGCCTCAGGGCTCATGCCGATTCCTCCAAATGTATGAGACACTGTGAACCTCTCTTCTGTACAGTGTTCATGTACTCATAAGCTTAAAAGAAATTCCACAGGTAGTTTTCAATGTTGTTCTCTTTGTCTGAACTTCCTTCTTGTCTTCCTTCTCTTGGATAGCCTCCATTGTTGAGTCTTTGCCCCCCAAACTGAACTATAATCTGCTTCTCCTACATTCTCTCCATCACTCCAGGTTCTCCCCTCTGAGGCCGAGATGAGGAAGTTTGCTTCTCTCCCACTTCCCATTTCTTTAAGCACTGGACACACCCTTTTGGCCCCTCCAGCACGTCCTTCAGCTGCTTCTCCCATGTGTGGTTTTTGTTGCCCTGGAGAGGGCTTTGGAGTCTAGAGAGTCTGGGTTCCAATAGCATGGATGCTCCCACCTGTGGTGGGCCAGTGAGATGTTATTTTAAAAGCGCTGGCCCGTGGGAGAGGCTACATAAATACTAACTATTGTTATCAGTAGTTTGAACTTTCTGTGGCTGTTTTTCCTTATCTATAAGTGAGGGTGAGGGATTGGTGACATCACTTCTAGCTCAGAATCTATGAGCATACATGGCCCTCTTGTGGTAACTCTTCAGTTAAACAAGGAACTTGAACTCTTCATTTGAAGGTTGACCAGTGTAGTGTCAATGGGACAGTGTCACAGGATTTCCTTTATTCTTTTTTTTTTATTTTTTTTTAGGCAATTGGGGTTAAGTGACTCTCCCAGGGTCACCCAGTGTTGTTTGAGGCCAGATTTGAACTCAGGTCCTTCAGACTTCAGGGCTGGTTCTCTATCCACTGCACCACCTAGCTGCCCCTGGATTTCCTTTATTCTAAAGCCACAATGTAGTCTAAAGCTGAACTGCCTTGGCTGATTTTCCAGTTGCATTGCTGACTCACAAGGGGTGCTCAGGGTGCTCTTGCTCCACCCCCTTTTCAGATGGATTGTTATCTAGTCCCATTTAGTCTTTCCCAGGATAGTAGTATGGGAGAGTGGAAAGAGCCCTGACTCTGGAGCCCAAAGAGCTGGATTCTGACATTTGTTTCCTATGTGAGCAGGGATAAATCCCTCTGATTCTTTGAACATCAGTTTCCTCATCTTTCTTATTAGAGGGTTGCGTAGGTGGCTTCTGGTCCCTTTCAATAATAATAATAATAATAATGTTTTTAGAAATCAAGAACTCTGGAGAAGTATACTTGAAACAAGGTGTTAACTCAGTGGAATTGAAGAGACAATGCTTATCTAGTTTACATGTGCTTAGTACTTAGCATGCTGATGTCATGGTTCTACAAGTTTACACCTATTCAATATGGGGTAATGATATAATTATAATAGAGTATTTAAGAACTGAGATAGGAGAAGAAAGACTAGAAGACAGAGAGCCTCTTGATGGTTCTCAGGCTGCGACCAAAGCCCTTCTGGAGGGCCTCCAGAAAACTAGCTCGAACGTTACAAATGATAATGATAAAAGGGTAAACCAGTGGCACAGTAGATAGAATGTCATGTATGGAGTCAGAAAGACTCATTTCCTCAGTTTAAATCTGGCCTCTGACACTTGCTAGCTGTGTGACCCTGGCAAGTCATTTCATCCTGTTTGCCTCAGTTTCCTCATCTATAAAACTAGGTGGGAGGGGCAGCTAGGTGGGGCAGTGGATAGAGCACCAGCCTTGAATTCAGGAGGACCCAAGTTCAAATCTGGTCTCAGACACTTAACACTTCCTAGCTGTGTGACCCTGGGCAAGTCACTTAACCCCAGTCTCAGAAAAAAAAAAAAAAAAAAAACTATGTGGAGAAGGAAATGGCAAACCCCTCCAACTTTTCTGCCAAAAAACCCTAAATGGGGCCTCAAAAAGTTGGACAGGACTGAAATGACTAAACAACAATAATAATTGTTATTTATTGATAATTAAATAAAAATAATAATTATTGTTGAGTTAGCTTAGGGGGCGGAGCCAAGATGGCAGAGAAGATACATGCGATTTTGTGAGCTCCCTTCTTCCCTCATTACCAATTAGTTAAATCGGCCTCAAAAATAATGCTGGACTGATGGAAACCACAAGGACTGGAAGCACGACTTACCAGCTGAAGAGAAACTGGAGTTTCAACAGAAAAGGTATACATAAATCCATCAGCATGGGAGGTATTACACAAGCAAGTTGTAATATAACACAGGCTAGTAGTGATGTAACAAATAACATGAAACCACAAGAAGAATCACACATGCAAGCAGTGATGTAACAAACAATATGAATCAACAAAGTATTATAAAAGATTTCCGTGAGTACTAAAAGGAAGATATATGAATAGCACACATACACCTCCTTCAGCCATCAAGAAGGAGTCCAAAACCAATCTACTGTCCATCACTTCATGCGTCAGGGAGTACAATGATTCCTGCAGGTTTTGAAGTCCTGCAATAGTCCCATCATGTGTCAAGAAATCCAATGATTCCTGGAGGTTTTGAAATCCTGCAGCAGTCTCATTAATAATTTTTGATGTCCATGAGTCAATTGCCATACACATAGGGTTACTTGCTCTTTCAGTGGCATACATAGTCACTGATGCAGCCATCTGATGTTTCTTGAGTCTTCTTCATTTTGAGGATCTTCTCTTTTTCCATCTCTCTCCAATGGAGAAGGAGGATATGGCTCATTGGCACCCATATGATTCATTTTCCATCTGTAGATATACAAACAAACCTTCTCCCCAAGCAGTTAACCTATCTGGTCCCTTCCATTCACCATTTTCTGGATCTCTCCACATCACCTGATGATTATTTAAAGATAGTGGAGTTGCTTTCACTGGATACTGCCCTTCCAGTGGGTCTGCCAGAGCCAGTGTATCTTCATCAAAAATTAAAAATTAATAGTATAAAGGGCTAAGTTTAGAAGTTCTCTAGGATTATTTTGTGGCTTTTGTTTTTGGAGGAGCATCTTTATGTCTCTGTTTCTTCACTGTACTATTGCCTATCCTTGAGGATTAAAAGGTATGCCCAGTAGTGTGTAAAAATCTGATACTGAGCACAAAAGTGTGCAAAATGTTTAGATGTATATGCAGATCCATTTTCTGTTTTTATTGCTTGTGGAATGACCCTAATTGCAAAAGCTTATAAGAGGAATTCAGTGATCACTTGGGATGTCTCTTTTGCTGCTGGTATTGCAAAAGTAAATCCTGAAAAGGAATCTTCTATAACATGGATAAAAGGCAGACAACAAAAAGTTTTATAATGGGTCACATCCATTTGCCAAATTTTACTGGGTCTCAAACCATGAGGGTTCTTCCCTGGAGGGAGTGTAGGAGCATGGAAAGGAAGGCAAGCTATACAGGCTTTTACTATGCTCCTAGCTTTCAAATTGTAAACGTAAAGCTTGAGCAGCCTGATGATATTTAGAATGAGATTGTTGGGCTGCCTGAAATAAAGGAGTATTGCCTAACATGGTTAGAAGGCTATCTATCTAAATTTCTTAAATAGCTGATATATCTATATCTATATCTATATCTATATCTATATCTATATATAGATATAGATATAGATATATTAAAAGCTATAAATTTTATTTGGGCTGTGGCATTTCTTTGTACCACACCTACTGAAAAGGCTGAATCAGATAATATATTTAAATGTCCTACATAATAAGTAAGAGCTAGAATGATTGTATACAATTCATTCTGTTGAGTGGATTGAAAAGGAGTTCTGACTACTCCCTTTATAGTTAAATCATGAGAGTATACAGCATAAATATTATGTTTGGCTGCATCTGTAAAGATAGTTAGTCCTTTAAGAGGAATCTTAAAAATCTTTTCTTCAAAATTCCATTGCCAATTATATAATAGCCAGGTTAACTTTAAAGGAGACCTGTATGTAAAATTTGGAGTCATGGCCAATAACATTTGCCACTCTGGGATAGCTTTACAGCATACATTAATTTGTGCATTGGTATAAAAGGTATATATCTTATCAAGTCTTGTTAGGATTCTTACAAGGTGTTAAGTTGGTTGTCTAATTTAGCATGGTTCTTAACAGTTCTCTACTTCTGAGTTCACACTTTTCACACCTTTAAAAGAGTCTATAAAAGGACAGCCCCCTGGAAGCTTGAGGAGATTCACAAATAGGATGGACTTCCAGGAGAATTCACAAGACCACAGAAACCCACAATCCTACTTTTGGAGGAGGAGTCAAGAATCATTCCCACTTCCACCTTTGTGCTGGATGGAGACATTTGAACAAGAGCTCTCGGGAACCAAGGAGAGAGGAAGGCCTCCAGAAAACTAGCCAAGCCCCAAGTGAAGGAGATAAGATTTTGGAAGAGGCAATAAAGGAGCTGGACTCCTGGCTGCATGTGGGACTATTGAACTGAACTGAAACCAAGGCTGCCTCCAGAAGCTCCCCAAGAAACCTGCACCCAGAGAATGATTAAAATTTAAAGAAGAGAACATTACAATGTCTTATCCCAGATAACTGTACTACTCTCTTAATAGCCTTTAATAAGATTCTAGCCACAAATACTGAGTAAGGAATAAGACTTTAGTCTGGTGTGCTTGGAGGATCACCCACTTGATCACACTGTCTCTTTGATGAATGACTGCTGTGGGTACCTCTTTTGTTGCAAAAACTGATATTTCCAAGGGTATTTTGAGTGACTCTTTCAACCACATTGGATAAAGCCAGTTCAATCTCTCTCCAAACCTCATGATCTTCTTTTGTAAGCTGGTGTGGTTAGTTTAAAGCATGTCTTCCCTTAAAATGTCATATAATGTTTGCAATTGATGGGTAGTTAAGCCCAACACTGAACACATACATTGGATGTCTCCTATCAATTTTTGAAAGTCATTTAAGGTGTTGAACTTCTCTGTTCTTAATGAAACTTTTTGTATTGTAAGCATGTTAGGATATACTTCATATCCTAAATATTGAAAAGGAGTGTACTTTTGAATATTTTCTGTGACTATATACAATTGGTAATTTCTTAATGTTTCTATGGTCTTTTGTAGACATGCTTCTAACATTTGTTCCTCAGGTGCACACCCCAAGATATCATCTATGTAATGTAATGACATAACTTTTGGAAATGCTTTTCTTACTGCAGTAAAAGCAACAGCCACATGAAAAAAAAATTATTGTTGAAAGAAACATCAGGGGGAAAAGTAGCAGATTAGAATATTCACTCTATTCCCTTAAATATTATAATTTGGGGTACATGATTTGGTTCAAACTAACTTTTGAACACTGTCATTTTTCAAGGGGAAGGAAAACCTTAATAGTAATGATAGTGTAGTAGTTTTAGAGACCTCAAGTTGAGAAAGAGAGAGACTGAAAGAAGTGGGGGGGCAGGGGAGAGAGTAGAGAGAAACAGACAGACAGAGGAGGGGAGAGGAAGGAAGGGAGGGGGGAAGGAAGAAAGGAAGCAGGGAGAGACAGAAACATAGAGATAGAGAGATACAGAGAGAGAAAGAAATTAAGAAACCTCTCCTTATGGCTAAGGCATGCATATGGTATGGGCTGCTGTGTGATTCAAGGGGAGGAAGATCAGACATCTCCAATCTTTTCTCCCACCTGCACTTTTGCAAGGAAGATTTTAATATCTGTCAGAGCAGAAGCAGGAAGTCAGGGCCTGAGACCACTTTGTTCTTCTCAGAGAAATTGGGTTCCAGACTAGAATTATAACTATCTATTCTTTTAAATATTTTTAGTCTGAAAATTGTGACCAGGCTCAATCTAATTTATGATTACTTTTTGTTTTGTTTTGTTTTGTTTTTAACTTTGGACAAGGAATGGAAACCCCAGGCTTTCTATTCAAAGCTTCTCACTTATTACCACTCTATCCCTTTCTCACAATGAACATATATAATCAAAAAGCAAAGAAACTCACTTATCTAAAGTGTGGCAAAAGAGAGATCAGAAAAGAAACACATTGGAGCTGTTTTTCATATAGAGCATAGAAAAAGCCAGCCCTCCACAGATTTAATGAAGGTTTTATGAAGGCAGTTGCTGAAGAGGAAGGGATTCTGACTGGGGCCTACAGGCTTATCTTATAGAGGACAACGGGGCAGGAGTCGAACACATGTTCTGATCCCATTTAAAATGTATGTCATCTCTAAAGCAGATGCTGCTGCTATTGTTCACTGTTGTTCTGCTTGTGCTCTTTTTCGTCGTGCTCCTCCAAATACTGCAAAAAATCCTCATGGTGAGTCACCCAAGGCCCTACGGCAAATGGATTAAAAGGCAGTGCATCCATGTAACTGGATACACACTCTCAATTTCTCATGGCTTCACTACAATCAGAAGAGGCACTTAAGCATGTAATCAGCCATCTTTATCATTGCTTCTCCTTTGCAGGAGTTCCATGTGCACATAAGACAGATAATGGACCAGCTTATACATCTTCTGCTTTTGGGTCCTTTTGCACTGAATTTGGCATTGCCCATTTCACTGGTATCCCATATAACCCTACAGGCCAAGCCATTGTTGAATGGGCTAATTGTACTCTCAAGATGTTCCTGTCTAAGTAAGAAAAAGGAGTATCGGGGTTTACAAGAACCTCTACCTGACTCACACAGGCCCGCTTAGATGTGGTGATATATACATAACAATTATTTACAGTTTTCACATTTCTTGGATCTTACCCCAGCAATGTGCTTCTGGTACACACAGAAAGCATGGTTAACTAACAGATGATTGGAGTGAAGCCATGAGAAATTGAGTGTATATCCACGGTTACATGGATGTACTGCCTTTTAACATGTGTCATATCCATTTGCTGTAGGGCATTGGGTGACTCACTATGACGATTTGTTGCAGTATTTCGAGGAACAGGATGAAAAGTAGCACAAGCAGAACAACAGTGAACAATAGCAGAGAACAATATCTTTAGAGATGACATACAGTCTCTGCAATGAGCGGGCAGATAAATGAAATGAAGCATGTGCCTTATAGGCAGGGGAATCAGTATAGACCACACAAACGATAAAGGAGGGCATCAGCTGCCTTATTGCCCTCAAATATGGGACCAGTGCCATCAGTGTGAGACCTAACATGCAGGATAAAAAGGGGTGCGGCTCAGCTGTTTAAAGCTTCTTGAGCCTGATGAAAAAACCAGTGATGGTAGAGTGACTGCCATTTATATATGCATGTGGTAGCTGTTGGATGGCTTGACAGGCATAAAAATTGTGATATTAATAGTTTCTTTATACCATTGCATGGCATCTATGACAGCATATAACTCATTTTTCTGTGTAGAATCATAGGGGGTATAAAGGACATATGTCTCTTAAGTGTCTTCCCTATATATAGGGGCCCTGTGATCTTTGGTAGCATCAGTAAAAACATTAGGGCCTTGCACCGGCTCTGAGGAAAGAGATCCAATGGAAGTACTTACTTTTAATCTTTTGTACAACTCTCTAAATGGCTGAGAAGTATGCAGAGTTGCTAAGGCCAAAGCTGTAACAGAACTGCCCACATTAAGTTATCCTGAGCAATAGCAAGTACTTGCTGTTTTGGTCTATCAAGAGCCAATGGAGACAGCCCTACTGAGATAAGTATGGCTCCTTGGCAACATTGTCACAAGAAGGAACCAAGTCCTTCAATCCTATTGGTCAGAATACATGAAGGTCTGGTAGGGTGCAGTCACTCTATGGGGCGCTCACCTTGGTGCAGTGCAGCAAAACAGGGCTTATCAACAAATGCTGCCAGCATCAAGGGCTGTGAAGGATTATTCCTTGAGGCAGGACAAGTGTACAGCAAGGAAATTGATTGTAACACTGCACGAGCCTCTGTAGACCGTGGTGATGTCAAAACAGAAGGGCCTTTCAAAATATCTTAAAAGGGTGCATAACAGCAGGGTGAACCAGATGAGTGGACCTCAACCACTGTAAAGTTCCCACCAAATGTTGAAAGTCATGAAGAGTTTTATATTTACTCTCATTCACCTTTGGAGACATTGTGGACACAGGAAGGTCTTGAAGGCTGAGTCTGTATTTTATGTGCTGCCACTGCAAGGTTCGGCTGAGCCAATATTGGAGTAATGTGTTGCACAATGCTTTGCAACTGTGACTCTTCCTCAGTGGCCACCAGTATCTCATCCATATAATGAAGCATATAAACATTTGGATATAAACTTCCAACTGGAATAAGAACTTTATACCATTGGCAGAGGGTGGGACTGTTAGCCATCCCTTGTGGTAATACTTTCCACTACCATCTAGTGACAGGAGTTTGTAAATTAATAGCTGGAACAGAGAAGGCAAACTTCTCCCTGTCTGTAGGATGCAAAGAAATAGAATAAAAGCAACCCTTTATATCAATAACCACTATATGATATTCCCTAGGAACCATATTAGGAGATGGGAGGCCTGGTTGTAAAGCTCCCATGGGTTGCATGGCAGCATTCACAGCTCTCAAATCAATTAACATGTGCCGTGCTTTGTTCTTTTTTCTAATTACAAAAACAGGTGAGTTATAAGCACTACAAGAAGACTCAATATGACCCAATTTCTCTTGTTGCATAATGATGGATCTTAGGGCAGTGAATCGTTCATTTGAGAGGGAGCACTGATCCACCCATATAGGATGGTCATGGTTCCATTTTAAGGGTGGCACTGCCAGGACCTTCTCAGTGGCCCCTGTTAGTCTTCCTCAATGTGTAATATTGTCTGAGGGGCTTTCAGTAAATCTCTTCCCCACAGGGAGATTCTGAGCCCTGCAATGACAACAGGCCTAAAAACGTCTTTGTGATTTTCAAATTCCCAGTGAAGTATTCTACTAGACAGGGAAGCGTGTTGCATTCCACCTACTCCATTAACTGTTACTGTTTGAGTTTGAAGCAGCCATTCAGGAGGCCAATCAATTTTTGTTATAACGGATGTATCAGCCCCTGTACCAATCATTCCTAGGAATGGCCTGTTTTCTATAGAAATTGTACACATGGGTTTTTCTTGCCCAATCATTTGAGTAAAATTCACCTCACCAAAAGAATGTAATGGGAGTGCTTTAGCAGCAATTAAATAATCTCCTTTAAGTTCACAGGATATGGGTGAGGATTGGTAACCAAGATAAATGATTCCATATGTTTTAATATCATAGTATGTACAATCACAGGTGCGTAGTCCAAGAGTCCGATTACTAATCTATCTCCAGCTTTGGGGTGTGCCTCAATACGTGCAGTGGTCCATGGGTTGATGTTAAAACCCTCAACTGCATTCACCAAATACTGTCCATATTTTTCATCAAGGCCTGGTAATTCTCTTCAAACCCTGTAGCTCCTCTCTGGATAGGTTGTTTGGGGTTCTCATGGGACCCCCTCGTCAGTTTCCCTGAACCATAGTATGATTTTTCTTCCTAGACCAACAAAATTCTGCCACGGGGCCTATCTTGCCACAAGCAAAACAAAAGGATTCTCTGCCTCCTATTGGCTGTTTGTGGCATTGGGCTTGGAATTATCCTTTTCTGCCACAGTTTAACATTTCTTTCCTTCTGTCTTCCTGTCCTCCCTCTGTGTGATTCCCTGAACTATAGCTGAGACCATTGCCTCTGCATTAACCTCTGCATTGCCTCATAATCTGCTTCATTACATCTCGCTATAATTTCAGCAATAGAGTTTCTTTAGAAAGTCCAGCCACTTCATGCCTGCACAACTTATTCATTCCCTCTTTTAACAGTTGCCTGAAAAGAAGGTCAGAAGCACCATTTCCCCCCATGACTCTGTCAACTGCTGTTTTTAATCGGGACACATAATCTTGAATAAATTCTCTGGGGCCCTGTTTTATTGAAGATGTTGCTGTACCAGCCCCTCCTTACCTATTCTCTCCCAAGCCTGCACAGCACACTGTGACATAGCTGCCTAAGGGGCAAAGTGAAAGTTTCACAGGGACTTAGGTTAAAAAAGCTGCTCCTTAGAAAGTAGGGGGATTGTAAGCTCCCCTCAGAGGTTACTGATTGTCAGTCTTGCCTAATCCCAGACCTTCAGAAATCCCTGGTCACTACCTCTTCCAGTTGTAGTTCTTTACTATTTACTTAATCCTAGGTTTTCAGAGATCTCTGGCCATTGCTTCTTTGAGCAGTGGTTCTCATGTCCAACAGAGCGCCCAAACACAGTGGCTTGGAGCTCAGGTCTTTATTGTATATGATCACATTTTGCACTCCTCCTGCACTCTGTCTTAATTCCCACTGAACTCCCCCTACTTCCTGGTCCCCACTACTTATATCGAGTCTATGAGGTAACAAGCAAGCCAATAATAGAGATGTCTCCTCTTGATGATGTGTCCTCTATGCGAGCAGAGCTTCTGCTCAAGGGGTGTCCCTACCAGCTGCAGAGATCACATCCAGGTGTCTTAGACATCAAAGCTTCTTTACTTCCTCATTATACTATACTATCTGGACGATAATAAGATGATGCTGATGCTGATGCAGATGATGCCGATGCCGATACAGATGATGCCGATGCCGATGCAGATGATGCCGATGCCAATGCCGATGATGCCAATGCAGATGATGCCGATGCCGCTGATGCCGATGCCGATGCCGATGCTGCTGATGCTGATGCCAATGCCGATGCCAATGCCGATGATGCTGATGCAGATAATGCTGATGCCAATGATGCCGATGCCGATGCCGATGCCAAGATTGCAGGATAAGGATATGTTTTGATTGTGACTGTCCTGTGAGCACCGTGCATCAGTGATGGCAGTGCCTGGCCTTTCTTCATACAGACCCTGGGCAGTACAACTAGGAAGACAGATGAGGACATGTGTCACTGAACATGAATTCATTCCCATCAGCCCACCATGACTGAATGATCCAGCTCCTCCCCCACTCACAGGCAGCTTCCAGAGAGAGAGGCAGAGTACCCCAAACAGAGGGAGAGAAGTAGATGAGGACAGATGTGGGCCCCCTTCCCAAACGTGTTATAAACACCTCAGAGGGAGGGCATCCACACTGAAATGACTAGAAAGACAGGATCAAAAAGTCCAGAGTCAGGATCCAAAAAGATTTAGACAAATTTAAACCATGAGACCATGTTGCTTTTTTAGGGGAAGTAATGCAGTTTTATCAGTATAGGGTATTCCCTGCTGTAGAAATACTTTCCTCTGATGCAGGAAATGTCAAGAATTGAGACCTTGTTGGCTAGAGCACTGAGAGTGTGATGTGCTTCTGAGACAAAGTTTATAATGTTTAAGATACCAAACTCTGGGCCTCCTGACCCCACAGCTATTCCTGTATGTTCCACTGTCTAACCTAAAAAAAGATTGAAATCACTAGGATTGTAGAAACAATGCTTTCCAGTTGGGCTAAAAAAATCTATTCAAAATCATAGAACCTGTGATTTCTAGATCTGGGGACACCAATGGACAGAACTTTGGATCTACAAGCGCAGATGGGAGTTCAAATCTTAGTTCAGACATTTCTGAAAGTAGAACCTTGAGCACTTAACCCCTGATTGCCTCAGTTTTCTCATCTATAAAATGAAGATAATAGCACTCACTTCTTAGTGGAGCATCAGATGAGACAATACCTAGAAAGTGCTACATAATGGCTAGTTTTTATTGTTATTGTAGCTCCTGTCCCAATGACCATTGTTATGAAACACTGTCCTTGTTGGTCAATATGGATTTTGTTCCCTGTGGGCATCAGCTGAGCAAAGTTGGGGGAAAATTCCAGCCTTTTCAGAATTTTTCAACCTTCAAGGTTTTTGAAGGGACTCTTCAAGCATCACTTTGCTTCTGGCTTCTAGAGGGAGGATGGAAGGGGCCAATCCCACTTCAAATTCTAGAATTCATGTCTGGAAAGACATGGAAGGGACCAGAAGCCTCTCCAGTATCCCCTCAGCTTGCTACACTTTCTCTTTCAGGAGATCTAGAACTTTCTCTTGGTGAGTTATCTCACTGCTGGTGGGAAACCAATTTCCTTTGTATTATCTAGTATGTATCCTCGAATGTATTTCTTTTCTGATCTCTCTTTGGCCACACTTTAGATAAGTGAGTTTCTTCTCTTTTTATAATGTATGTTTATTGTGACAAAAGGGATGGAGTGGTGATAGGTGGGAAGCTTTGAATAGAAAACCTGGGGTTTCCCTTCCTCATCCAAAATAAAAAGACAAAGTAATCATAAATTAGATTGAACCTGGTGACATCTTTCAGACTAAAATAAATATAAAAGAATAGGTAGTTATAATTCTAGTCTGGAACCCAATTTCTCTGAGAAGAACAAAGTGGTCTCAGGTCCTGACTTCCTGCTTCTGCTTTGACAGATATTAAAATCGTCCTTGGAAAATGGCAGGAAATTTCTCATCTTCCTCCCTTTGACTCACATAGTGGTCCACATTGTAAGTGTACCTTAGCCATAGGGGGAAGTTTCTTAATCTCTCTCTCTCTGTCTCTTCCTCCACTTCTTTCAATCTAGCTCTCTCCATTTGGGGTCTCTAAAACTACTACACTATCATTACTATTAAGGTTTTCCTTCTCCTTGAAAAATGACAAAGTATTCAGAAGTTAGTTTGAACCGATCATATCCCCTAAACTCATAACATTTAAGGGAGTAGAATTATTATTCTAATCTGCTACCTTTCTCCCCATGTTGCTTTCAGCAATAATTACATTTTATTTAATTATTAATAAATAATAATAATCATTGTTGTTTAGTCATTTCCATCCTGTCCAACTTTTTGAGACTCTGTTTAGGGATTTCTTGGCAGAAAAGCTGGAGTTTTTCTGCCATTTCCTTCTGCAACTAGTTTTATAGATGAGGAAACTGAGGCAAGCAGGATGAAGCTATTTGCCAGGATAACACAGCTAGCAAGTGTCAGAGCCCAGATTTAAACTGAGCACTCCATACATGACATTCTGTCCACTCTGCCACCAAGTTACCTATTCATCATCATCATCATCATCATCATCATCATCATCATCATCATCATCATCATTGTTATTATTGAAAGGAACTAGAAGCCACTGACTTCAACCCTCTAATTATAAAGATGAGGAAACTGATGCCCAAAGAATCAGAGGGACACACAGGAAACAAATGTCAGAGGCAAGATCTGAATCCAGCTCTTTGGGCTCCAGAGTCAGGATCCTTTCCACTCTACCAGACCACTGACCTGGGAAGGACTAAATGGGACTAGATAACAATCCGTCTGAAAAGGTGTCAGAGCAGGAGCACCCTGAGCACCCCTGGTGAGTCAGCAATGCTATTGGAAAGTCAACCATGGCAGTCCAGCTTTAGACTACACTGCAGCTTTAGAATAAAGGAAATGCTGTGACACTGCCCCATGGACATGGACATGGTTATGAGACATTAACAGTACAGTTCTTTGAATTCAAGTTCCTTGGATAGCTGAAGGGCTTTCACAATAGGGCGGTGCAGGCTCATAGATTCTGAGCTGGAAGTGACATCAGGAGGTCCTTTTCTGGGGTCACTCATTTATAGATAAGGAAAAACCTCCATAGAAAGTTCAAACTACTGATAACAACAGCTGGTGTTTATGTAGCGTCTCCCATGGGCCAGCACTTTTAAAATAACATCTCACTGGCCCACCACAGGTGGGGAGCATCCATGCTATTGGAACCCAGACTCTCTAGACTCCAAAACCCTCTCCATGGTCCTGGGGCAGCCAGAGCACCAAACCACCCATGGGAGGAGCTGCTGAAGGACGTCCTGGAGGGGCCAAAAGGTTGTGTCAAGTGCTTAAAGAAAAGGGAAGTGGGAGAGAAGCAAACTCCCTCATCTAGGCCCCAGAGGGGAGAACCTAAAGAGATGGAGAGAATGTAGGAGAAGCAGATTATAGTTCAGTTTAAGGGGGAAAACTTCACGATGGAGACTGTCCAAGAGAGGGAAGAAAGAAGGAAGTACAGACAAGCAGAGCAGCATTGAAGATTACCTGTGGAATTTCTTTTAAGCCTGCAAGTACATGCAAGCTGTACAGAAGAGAGGTTCACAGTGTCCCATACATTTGGAGGAATCAGCATGAACCCTAAAGTAATTGTTAATTTTCAGGGTGAGCACACAGGCCTCAGAAATGGGCAAAGTCTACAAATTAGGACTTGATTTCTTATTTTGTTGCATGACTAGACAAGAAAATGCTGATGATGCAGAATAAACTTAAAGTGTGTCCAGTGTATATTTATTTCCCAGAGAGCCAGTTGTTACTTACCTGCACAACCCTGTGGACATTTTTGATTTTTATTTTCTGTTCTATTCTGTTTATGGAAACTTTTACTTCAAATTTTGGAGTTCATTAAGTTCACAATTTGTGTACAGGTTATTATAAATGAGTAAGACTACCAAGTCCCAGAGAACATGCACAACCTACTTGGTCCATGGCAAACATCGGTCCAGGATCCCATTCATGGAAAATGTCCCTGCCTGGCATTCTTCACAGATGGTGTTGTTTCTCTCTGTGCCTGAAAGAGAAGGAGGCATGAGACACTGTAATGTTCTTCCCTAAAGTGTAATGTTCTCTGGGAGCAGCCTTTGTTTCAGTTCAGTGTAATCACCCCAAATGCAGCCAGGAGTTAACGTCCAGATCCATTATTGTCTCCTTCAAAGTCTTATCTCTTTCCTGGGCCTGGTTAGCTTTCTTAGAGCCTGTCTCTCTCCTTGGTTCCAAGAACTCCTGCTGCTAGTCCTTTGCCTTTGCCAGCTTCTGCCTCTAGCTTCCTCCAAATCTCTCAAAATCCAAAGGTTTGTGCTTCAGCCTCTAGCCAGCACACAGGTGGAAGATGGAATGGATCTGTCTCCACCTCATAAAGCTTCTAGTGTGCTTGTGCTTTCTGGCCCTGAGAGCTCCTCCTTATATGTTCCACACTGAGTACACAGCAATCATTACATCACTAGGAAACCATTATTTATTGTAGGATTAAATCAATGATAAACTAGATTTAATCACTGTCTCCTCAATTCCACTTACTTAGCACCTTGTTAGAATCCTAACAGGATCTGTGATACTCAGCATAGTAATAGGAACAAAACATGTTTGTTAGAACAGTGTCTTTGGATTAGTCAGTCCTTTCCCTGGAAGCTCTGTGTCAGAACAAAGAGTATTGAGAATAAGTGTATGAAAAACTCCCCCTGCCCTGTGGGGGAAAATATTATTTTTTAAAACTATATTTTGTTTTTGTATCATCTATATTGCCTAACATTCCTTTGGTTTAACAACCAACTCTTTGGAGGAAAAAAAAAAAAGAAAAAAGGAAAATGGCACATTTTAATGTCTTTTATGTTTAACCAACATTACTAAAAATTTCCCCATCACTTTCTCAAAATTAAGCATCTAACAAAATTATAAGTTAAGCTCTGATTTATCCTGTTTTATTATGCTCACATTGAAAATTTAAAAATCAGCTCTTTGAAGAAGAGTTCTGATTAATTCCACCATGACTCTGATGACCTTATCTTACACAGTGAGTCATCTCTTATAATATATAATCTTTAAAACAAAACAAACAACAAAAAAAAAGTTCCACAAACTAACAGCAAACCAAAAAAGTGTAACATTATTTGTTGTGTTCCATACCTATAACCCCCCACTTCTTTACAGAAGCTGGAGATTGAGGATGAAATAGAGTATTGAAGTGTCTCAGTGGATAGAGAACTGGGCTTGGAGTCAAGAAGATTTTAGCTCAATCCTAGGCAAGTCACTTGACCTCTGCTTACCGGTTTTGCTACTATAAAAGGGGGACAGTGATAGCATCTGCATTCCAAATAACATGTGTAAATCTGGCACAGTCAATGCTTGTTTACTTGTTGTTATTTAACTATCTGGAGGCATACAAATTACTTTTCCTGCTTATATGACCCTGATTTTAGAAGAAAATGGGACCTTAGAGATTATTGGATCCAATTGTTTCATTTGACAGGAGGGAAAACTAAGACCCAAAAGGGCAAGTGACTTCCTTGGCCACACAGATTATTCCATCAATATTTGAAAGAGCTTCAGTTTGGCCAGCTTGCTTCCTTTCTACACAAATGCAGATTGTCATTCCTTTCAATTTCAGCAGATGGCCTTTTAGAGTTGTGTCTGAAACATCCATCCTTAGATGTAGTGTTCTCTTCTCTAAATTATAATCTGGAGCAGATTTCTTGGAGGGCTTGCAGCATCCTTAATTTAAGTTCAATTTAATAATCTCAAATGCAGCCAGGAGTTAAAGTCTAGATCCTTTATTGTGTCCTTCAAAGTCTTGAATCTTTTCCTGGGCTGGGTTTGCTTTAATAGAGGCCTATCTCTCTCCTTGATTCCAAGAACTCCCTCCAAATCTCTCCAGCCAGCTTCAGCCTCTTGTCCTCCCAATGTCTCCAGACCGAACAAAGGTGGAAGTTGGAATGAATCTTGACTCTTCCTCTCAAAGAGTGGGGTTGTAGGTTTCTGTTTTGTGAATCTCCTAGAAGTCAATCCTAGTTCTTTCTGACTCTGAATCTCCCTGAGCTTCCTAGTGGGCTTGTCCTTTTTATATGCTCTTTTAGAGGTGTGAACTGCAAAACTCTAACAGGCACTAAGCACATTAGTGAACCAGAGAACTGCTAAGTACTATGATAAAATTAGACAACCGACTTAGCACCTGTAAGAATCCTAACACTTCCTACTATATGTTGTTTAAAGGAAACACACCTGAAACAGAGTGATACATTAAAACTAAAAGTAAAAGGGTGGAGCAGAATCTACTATGCTTCAGGCAAAGCCAAAAAAGCAGGGGTAGCCATCCTCATCTCAGATCAAGCAAAAACAAAAATTGATCTAATTAAAAGAGATAAGGAAGGGCATTATATCCTGCTAAGGGTAGCATAGATAATGAAGCAGTATCAATATTAAACATATATGCACCAAGTGGTGTAGCATCTAAATTCTTAAAAGAGAAATTAAGAGAGTTGCAAGCAGAAATAGACAGCAAAACTATAATAGTGGGAGATCTCAACCTTGCACTTTCAGAATTAGATAAATCAAACCACAAAATAAATAAGAAAGAAGTCAAAGAGGTAAATGGAATATTATAAAAGTTTGATATGATAGATCTTTGGCGAAAGCTAAATGGAGACAGAAAGGAGTATACTTTCTTCTCAGCAGTTCTTGGAACCTATACAAAAATTGATCATATACTAGGGCATAAAAACCTCAAAATCAAATGCAGTAAGGCAGAAATATTAAATGCATCCTTTTCAGACCACAATGCAATCAAAATAACATTTAATAAAAAGCCAGGGGAAAATAGACCAAAAAATAATTGGAAACTAAATAATCTTATACTAAAGAATGATTGGGTAAAACAGCAAATCATAGACATAATTAATAACTTCCCCCAAGAAAATGACAATAATGAGACATCATACCAAAATGTGTGGGATACAGCCAAAGCAGTAATAAGGGGAAGTTTTATATCTCTAGAGGCCTACTTGCATAAAATAGAGAAAGAGAGGGCCAATGAATTGGGCTTACAACTAAAATTGCTAGAAAAAGAACAAATTAAAAACCCCCAGACAAACACGAAACTTGAAATTGTAAAAATAAAAGGTGAGATTAATAAAATTGAAAGTAAAAAAAAAAAAAAAAAAAAAAAAAAAAAAAAAAAAAAACAACTATTGAATTAATTAATAAAACTAAGAGTTGGTTCTATGAAAAAACCAACAAAATAGACAAACCCTTAGTAAACCTGATTTTAAAAAGGAAAGATAATAAGCAAATTTTAGCCTTGAAAATGAAAAGGGAGAACTCACCACTAATGAAGAGAAAATTAGAACAATAGTTAGGAGCTACTTTGCTCAACTTTATGCCAATAAATTCGATAACTTAAATGAAATGGAAGAATACCTTCAAAAATATAGCTTGCCCAGATTAACAGAGGCAGAAGGAAGTAGTCTAAATAGTCCCATCTCAGAAAAAGAAATAGAACAAGCTATTAATCAACTTCCTAAGAAAAAATGCCCAGGACCAGATGGATTTACATGTGAATTCTACCAAACATTTAAAGAACAACTAACTCCAATGCTATATAAGGTATTTGAAAAAATAGGGGATGAAGGAGTCCTACCAAATTCCTTTTATGACACAGACATGGTACTGATACCTAAACCAGGTAGATCGAAAACTGAGAAAAAAAACTATAGACCAATTTCCTTAATGAATATTGGTGCTAAAATCTTAAATAAGATATTAGCAAAAAGACTTTAGAAAATCATCCCAAGGATAATACACTATGACCAAGTGGGATTTATACCAGGAATGCAGGGCTGGAAAACTATTAGTATAATTGACCATATTAATAATCAAATTAATAAAAACCATATGATCATCTCAATAGATGCAGAAAAAGCATTTGATAAAATCCAACATCCATTCCTACTAAAAATTAAGAGTATAGGAATACATGGACTATTCCTTAAAATAATAAGGAGCATATATTTAAAATCTTCAGTAAACATCATATGTAATGGCGATAAACTAGAACCTTTCCCTGTAAGATCAGGAGTGAAACAAGTTTGCCCACTATCACCATTACTATTCAATATAGTACTAGAAACGCTAGCCTCGGCAATAAGAGCCAAGAAAGAGATTCAAGGAATTAGAGTAGGAAATGAGGAAATCAAATTATCACTCTTTGCAGATGACATGATGGTATACTTAGAGAACCCCAAAGACTCTGCTAAAAAGCTATTAGAAATAATTCAGAATTTTAGCGAAGTTGCAGGATACAAAATAAATCCACATAAATTCTCAGCATTTTTATACATTACCAACACAATATAACAGCAAGAGATACAAAGAGAAATTCCATTCGAAGTAACGGTTGATAGTATAAAATATTTGGGAATATATCTACCAAAGGAGAGTCAGGAACTATATGAGCAAAATTACAAAACACTTGCCACAAAAATAAAGTCAGATTTAAATAATTGGAAAGACATTCAGTGCTCTTGGATAGGCCAAGCAAAAATAATTAAGATGACAATACTCCCTAAACTAATTTATTTATTTAGTGCTATACCAATCGGACTCCCAAGAAACTATTTTAATGACCTAGAAAATATAACAACAAAATTCATATGGAACAACAAAAGGTCAAGAATTTCAAGTAATGAAAAAAAAACTAAGTGAAAGTGGTCTAGCTGTACCAGATCTAGAACTATATTATAAAGCAACAGTCACCAAAACTAAGAAATAAGCTAGTTGATCAGTGGCATAGGTTAGGTTCACAGGGTAAGATAGTGAATAAAAATAGCAATCTAGTGTTTGACAAACCCAAAGATCCCAAATTTTGGGATAAGAATTCTTTATTTGACAAAAACTGCTGGGAAAACTGGAAATTAGTATGGCAGAAACTAGGCATGGACCCACATTTAACACCACATACTAAGATAAGATCAAAATGGGTCCAAGATTTAGGCATAAAGAACGAAATCATAAATAAATTGGAGGAACATGGGATGGTTGACCTCTCAGACTTGTGGAGGAGGAAGGAGTTTGTGTCCAAGGGAGAACTAGAGACCATTATTGATCACAAAATAGAAAATTTTGATTACACCAAATTAAAAAGTTTCTGCACAAACAAAACTAATGCAAACAAGATTAGAAGGGAAGTAACAAATTGGGAAAACATTTTCACAGTTAAAGATTCTGATAAAGGCCTCATCTCCAAAATATATAGAGAATTGACTTTAATTTATAAGAAATCAAGCCATTCTCCAGTTGATAAATGATCAAAGGATATGAACAGACAATTTTCAGATGATGAAATTAAAACTATTTCCATTCATATGAAAGAATGTTCCAAACCACTATTGATCAGAGAAATGCAAATTAAGACAACTCTGAGATATCATTACACATCTGTCAGATTGGCTAAGATGACAGGAACAAATAATGATGAATGTTGGAAGGCCTGTGGGAAAACTGGGACACTGCTGCATTGTTGGTGGAGTTGTGAAAGAATCCAACCATTCTGGAGAGAAATCTGGAATTATGCCCCAAATTTTATCAAAATGTGCATACCCTTTGACCCAGTCGTACTACAGCTGTTTATATCCCAAGGAAATACTAAAGAAGGGAAAGGGACCTGGATGTGCCAAAATGTTTGTGGCAGCCCTTTTCATAGTGGCTAGAAACTGGAAAATGAATGGATGTCCATCAATTGGAGAATGGTTGGGTAAATTATGGTATATGAATGTTATGGAATATTATTGCTCTGTAAGAAATGACCAACAGGATGAATACAGAGAGGCTTGGAGAGACTTACATCAACTGATGCTGAGTGAAACGAGCAGAACTAGGGGATCATTATACACTTCAACAGTGATGCTGTATGAGGATGCATTCTGATGGACGTGAATATCTTCAAGAGAAGAGCTAATCCAATTCCAATTGATCAATGATGGACAGAATCAGCTACATCCAGAAAAGGAACACTGTGAAATGAGTGTAAACTGTGAGCATTGTTTTTTTTTTTTTTTATTGTTGTTGTTGTTGTTTTTTGTTTGTTTGTTTTGTTTTTGTTTTATTTTGTTTTTGTTTTGTTTTGTTTTGTTTTGTTTCTCTTCCCAGATTATTTTTACCTTGGGAATACAATCCTTCCTTTGCAACAACAACAACAAAATTCAGTTCTGCACATATATATTGTACCTAAGATATACTATGAGATATTTAATATATATGGAAATGCCTGCCATCTAGGGGAAGGGGGGGAAGGAAGGCGGGGAAAAACTAAGAACAGAAGGGAGTACAAGGGATAATGTTGTGAAAAAAAATTTACCTATGCATATGTACTATCAAAGAAAATATTAGAATTATTAAAATTAAGAAAAAACAAAATAAAATAAAAAAAATAATAATCCTAACACTTAGAAGCCTCTAAAAGACTGAGTTCCTCTGCACTTAAATAGGCTTGAAAGTGGATGGTGACAGAGCAGGCTCACCTCTAGACTTCACATATTGGCCAGGCCTGCAAACTTGATGAGGCACACACAGCTCACAGTCATCACCTTTCATATCAGTGCAGAAATAACCTGGAGAACAGCTACACACCGTGTTGGAGGTAGATGAACATTCCTGTCTGATCACCAAACTAAGCTCTGAGAGAAAGAACAAAAGGAGGAGGCATTAGGCAATCAATCAATTACCATTTATTCAGGACCTACTATGTTCCAAGCACACATTAAAAAGAAAGGTAAAAAGGGACAGCTCGATGGTGCAGTGGATAGAGCACCAGCCCTGAATTCAGGAGGCCCCAAGTTCAAATCTGGTCTCAGACACTTAACACTTCCTAGCTGTGTGACCCTGGGCAAGTCGCTTAACCCCAACCCCAGAAAAAAGAAAAAAGGAAGAAAAAAAAAAAGGAAAGGTAAAAGATAATCCCTGCTTTCAAGGAGATCACAGTCCAATGCATGTAAACTAGTAGGTGGAACAAGATCCACACAGGGTAAATTGGAGATGGTCAAGAGAAAAAAGGTCCTGGACTTAAGAAGGAAGGAGATTGATCTCTTGCAAAGATGGGCTTTTCACTAGGATTTTAAGGAAGATAAGAAAGATAGAAGGTGGAGATGAGCATAGAGCCATGAGGGAAAATTCCCAGGTGGGAGATCATAGAGTCCATTGTCCTTTGAACACAGAGTGTGTGTGAAATAGGGGAGGGTATAAGGTGCAATAGGATTGTAAGGGCATTAAAGGGCTAGGTAATGAATGGCTTTAAAAATTTCAGTTTTGCTCCTAGAGGTAAGAGGGAGCCATCGAAGGTTATTGAGTTAGATGGTGACATGTTTAGACCTCTGCTTTAGGAAAATCATTTTGGCAGCTGAATGGAGGGAGGATAGAGTGGAGTGGAGAGAGACTGGAGACAGGCAGACCCTCACAGCATTTATTGCAACACTCTACATGTGACCTGAAAAGGGTCTGCTGTGTCAGAGGAAAGAAAGGGGCGTATTCAGGAAATACCACAAAAGGTAAAATCCACAAGCCTTGTAGGTCCTTGTAAGTCCATGAGAGAACTGAAGAAGGAAGGGACTGCTGTGGTTAGCTACAGAGTGACTCAGTGTGAAGATATTTAGGACCAGTCATTTACCCTTCTGTGAACAGGAGGCTGGCTCCATTTCTACAGATTCACATGTCTTTGGGTTGAATGCTCAACTATACCAAACCACTTGGATTCATTATAATATCAGACAAGTCTAACAGAATCTCCAGGAAAATATACACTGTTCAGATGCACCCATTGAGGTCCAGTTGGAAAAAGAACTTTTTCAAGGTCATACCGAGTCATTGAGAGGTATCAAGAAGTAAGGGGAAGGGGGAAAGGAAGAAGAATTCATTTAGTTCTTATCCCTTAATGTACCAGGCAGTGTGCTATATAACAGCCCTGAGAGGTAGATGCTGCTCCTGCCCTCCCATTTAACAGATGTGGCAGACTAAGGGCAACTGGTGCCCACGGTTACAAAGTTAGAAGTGTCTGAGGTCACATTTGAACTCAAGTCTTGTTGACTCCAGATCCAGCATTCTATGCACTGTACCAGCAGCTACTAGAACCCAAACCTCCCAGCCAAATGCACAGAGAAGACATTTAGAGGCTGATGGAACCTGATTTGATATTACAATGAAGCCTCTCTTTTTAAAGATTAAAAAAATGGAAGCCCAGAGAGGTAAATTACTTTTCCTGTATTCTCTCGATCGATATTAGTGTCTTCCTCTAAGATAATTTCTAATTCATCATCCTGCCTATACCATGTTTGTACAGAGTTTGTACAGTGTACATGGTGTATACTCCGTTATTTCCTAAGGTCTTTCTTGGTATCCCCAGCACTTAGCATAAGGCTTGACACATAGCATGTGTTCATTGGATGTTTACTGACTGGCTTGCCCAACATCATACAGATAATAAATGGAAGAGTTAAGTTTTGAACCCAGCATCTCTAACTTGTGATCTAGGACTCTTCCCTATGCATCACCTAATGGCAATATTGAGGGTGAAAATCTTTTCAAACTCTAAAAAGGGATGTGCCTGAGAAAGGAGGAGAGAAAAATGAAAAGCTCTGAGCAAGGAGTTAACTTGTCATCATGGGACTTGAGGTCTAATCCTGGCTCTGCTCTTTACTGCTTTGTGACTTTGGTCAGGTCCCAACTTCTCTGGGATCAGTTTCTTCAGTAAAATGAGAGTCCTAGATGAGATGACCTCTCTGGTCTTTTTCAGCTCTGGGTCTGTTACCTATTAATCCCTTCCATATGGACTAAGGAGAGGAGATATTCTGAGGGAAGCAGGTGAACAACCCTGGGGCAGGGAAGAAGCAAAAAAGGAGAAATGGGGGAGCAAAAAGAACAAGGAAAGTCCCCAGTACTTTATATAGTCAAGAGTTTTGACATGTTTAAGATGATTTACCAGTTATGCAGATAGTCTGTTAAAATAGAGAAGTGCAAATTTCAGAATACTCAGAGCTAAAGTGGGTGAGAGAGCAGAAAGACCAGCTCCACCACTTAGCATTCCCCTGCCCTCTTTCTGTCCAACCCCACCCTCACCCACAAGGATACATACACCCTTTTCCAACCTGACCCACCTGGGATTCAGAGGTAAAATGGGGTAATACCAACAGAGGAGATGTCCTTTGTTCTTGAAAAGCATGCTTGTGAAGAAATTTATGACCAAAGAAAAACTGGAGATCATTATTGATCACAAAATAGAAAATTTTGACTACATCAAATTAAAAGGCTTTTGTATAAACAAAATTAAGGCTAACAAGATTAGAAGGGAAGTAACAAATGGGGAAAATCAAGCCATTTTCCAATTTATAAATGGTCAAAGGATACGAACAGACAATTTACAGATGATGAAATTGAAAGTATTTCTACTCATATGAAAGTGTTCCAAATCACTATTGATCAGAGAAATACAAATTAAGACAACTCTGAGATATTACACATCTGTCAGATTGGCTAAGATGACAGGAACAAATAATGATGATTCTTGGAGGGGATGTGGGAAAACTGGGACACTGATGCATTGTTGGTGGAGTTGTGAAAGAATCCAACCATTCTGGAGAGAAATCTGGAATTATTCCCAAAAAAGTTATCAAACCCTTTGATCCAGCAGTGCTACTACTGGGCTTATACCCCAAGGAAATACTAAAGAAGGGAAAGGGACCTGTGTGTGCCAAAATGTTTGTGGTAGCCCTTTTCATAGTGGCTAGAAATTGGAAAATGAATGGATGTCCATCAATTGGAGAATGGTTGGGTAAATTATGGTATATGAATGTTATGGAATATTACTCTGTAAGAAACGACCAACAGGATGAATACAGAGAGGCTTGGAGAGACTTACATCAACTGATGCTGAGTGAAATGAGCAGAACTAGGAGATCATTATACACTTCAACAATGATAATGTATGAGGATGTATTCTGATGGAAGTGGATATCTTCAACATAGAGAAGAGCTAATCCAATTCCAATTGATCAATGATGGACAGAAACAGCTACACCAGAGAAGGAACACTGGGAAATGAGTGTAAACTGTTAGCATTTTTTGTTTTCTCCCCAGATTATTTTTACCTTCAGAATCCAATTCTTCCTTTTCAACAACAACAACAATAAAATTCGGTTCTGTACATATATATATTGTACCTAGGATATACTATAACATATTTAATATGCCATCTAGGGCAAGAGGTGGAGGGAAGGAGAGGAAAAATTCGGAATAGAAGGGAGTACAAGGGATAATGTTGTAAAAAATTACCTGTGCATATGTACTGTCAAAAAATGTTATAATTATAAAATTAAGTAAAAAAAAAATAAAGAAAAAATAAATAAAATATATATATATATATATATATATATATATATATATTATATGTCAATCAGTTTTGATGAATGTGACTCTTTCTAACAATGATACGATTGATGCCAGTTCCAATGATCTTGTGATGAAGAGGGCCATCCGCCCCCAAAGAGAGGACTGTGGAAAATGAAGGTGGTTCCCAACACAGCATTCCCACTTTTTTTGTTGTTGTTTGCTTGCATTTTGTTTTCTTACTCATTTTCTTTCCTTTTTGATCTGATTTTTCTTATGCAGCAAAATAATTGCATAATTATGCTTACATATTTTTGATTTAGCATATATTTTAACATGTATAACATATATTGAATTGTTTGCCATCTAAGGGACAAGTTGGGGGGGAAGGAGGGGAAAAGTTGGAACACAAGACTATGCACAGGACAATGTTGAAAAATTATCAGTGCATATGTTTTGAAAATAAAAAGCTTTATTTAAAAAAAAAAAGAAATACCATGCTCTAGGATCTTAGGAAGTAGTTCAAGCCCCTCATGGAGGAAATGGGCAAACTGCTATCCAAAGAGTGGACATGACTTGTCCAAAGTCACAGAAGGAAAAGCCTGGGATGGAACCCAGCTTTCCCAACTGCTAGTAAAGCATTCTCACTGCCTATTTTTCTGGTCTAGCTCCTGCTCACTGAGCTGTAGATATCCCTCCTATCCCATCTTGTTTGACTTTTGACTTCTTCTGAACCCAGCTCTCCCTTTCCCAGGGAAGCTACAGTACCCATGGTAGGACAAACTGTGGGTTAGATCTAAGTCCTAGTTGCCCCAAGGTCCTGAAGAATTTCTTACCAGAGTCACAAACTTTACATAGGAGACACTTCTTCAGGACATGATTGTGTGTGGTGTAGGTCTCAGGATCACAAGGAACACACCTGGTGCCATTCACTATGTTACATCTCCCAATTAGTTTGTAACCTAAAGATAATAAAGAGCCAGCATCAAGAACAAGGCACAGGACACCTCCTTGCAGAAACCACTGCTCTCCAGTCTCAGTTCCCCTTGGTAACATCATATGAACACCGTAGAAAAGGTTCAGGAAGCTTCAAAGGCTGCCTATGAAACTTAGGATGATTTATTATGAAAATTAGGAGGGTGCACATCCATCCCTCAATTTAAACCCAAACTGTCAAAACTGGAAGGGATCTCAAAAACAGAGTGAGACAGAGACAGAAAGACAAAGACAGAGATAGAAAAAAACAGACATGTACACACACACACACAAAGACAGAGAGAGAAAGAGAGGAGGAGGAGGAAGAAGAGAGACATATTTCCTCTCAGAGAAAGAGAGGAAATCAGATGAATTCTGAGTGCAAAATAAATAATAATATTTTCACTTTATTGTTTTTTGAAATATGAGTAATATGGAAATGTTTTACATGACTTCATATGTATAATTAAGTCCATGAAAAACTGAGTATAATTATTTAGAGGGAAAAAGGGATATTTCATGAAATAGGGGACTTTTTAGCATTCCTGGTGAAAAGATCAGAGCTAAATAGAAAAAAATATATATATGTAAAAGTCAAGAAAGACATAAAAAAGTAAATAGGTCATCTTAAAGTGAAATAAACTGACACAAGATAAACAGCTCCGACCAGATTATTCAATTTAAAGCATCATTTATTAGCCAGCTGGTGACTGACCCCACTAGTGAGGTACACTTTTAAGCACGTTTGCCACATCCTGGTACAGCTTTGCAGTTACAAATTTCAGAAATCATTGACACAGTTTCTCTTTTACAATGGGGAAGTGTCTGAATGTGAGTGAGCACACAATGGATCCTGTCAACATGTTTTGCAATATTGTCCTGACTCTGTTAGACACACACTCTCAGAAAGTCTAGGGTCTCATGAACCAGGGAATGGGGCCCAATCTGAACATAACACTTCCCTTAATTTAGTTTAAGCAACATTTTCCTATAAGCCTGAGGCCCCTTGACCCAGGGATGAGGGGGTCAGTCTTTTGTCTATTTCAAAAGGACCAACTAAGGTTAAACTGCTTACATTCCTTCATGGCATGATAATATCTGTAACTTAAAAGTTTCTCAGTATTTGTGCTGTTAGAAGGAGTATAGATAGACAGAAGGCACAGATCTGATTAGAATACAATGGGGAAAAAGAATAAAGTAAAAAGAAAACAAAACAAAAAAAAAACAATTCACAAGAAAGTAAAAAAAAAAAAAAAAAAAAAAAAAAGATGGTCACCCATGAATATAAACAAAGAGAACATTGTTGTGTGCCCAGAACATAAGAGAGAATTCAAAATATATATAAAAAAATTACTAAATCAAGAAAGTACACACATACATACACACACACATATATTCAAATCAATAAAGTATATATCTATATATATACATATACATATTAAATCAAGAAAGTATATCTTTTCTTTTGTATTCTTTCTCTATTTTTCTATTTTCTTATTCTGTTTTTTTAGTGAAATAAATTAAAAAAGAAAAAAAAAAAAGAAAAAAAGAAAGAAATGATGAGCAGAATTACCCCCAGAAAAGTCTGGAAAGACTTACATGAACTTTGTATGAAACGGGTGCTAGACCCTTTCCCAAAATGAACTAATCAGAGACATTTTCAGGTACAAAGAGAAAGCCTTTTTAGTCCCTGCAGTGAGAGGCCTAGACACAACCGAGAGCCATTCCAGGTCCTGCCATGTACTTGTGGAACTTGACCAGCTTCCAACTTGTTGGTGTTTAAAAAACAAAAGATCTGAGCCTTTTCAGTGGATAGACTAAAAGGACCTAATTATCCTTGACCAATGCTATCTGTTTCCCATAGAGCACATTGATGCTGTTCGAGTGGCAGTTCAGAGAGTTGTGGGAATCCCCTTTTTGGTGGGAGATGTGGTCAATGTGAAAGAATTCAAGAGCCCGAAATATTAGTGGCAAAAAACAAGTTTTATGGGCACTGAGAAGTCAGCTTTGCTAGGAAGACAGACTTCTGAGTGACAAGAGGTCCTAGCAGAGAAATCCTGGCAGAGAAATTAAAAGGGTCATTACTGAGAAGAGAATGTCTTCATAGAGGGCAAGAGTCCTGTAAGCAGCTATGCCAAAGGGAGAGGTCCCTTGACAAAATCATAATTCCTACTCTGGACTTCTACCAAAAATATGGAGTTTAGAATTATCCTTTATAAAAGGGCTTGGCTGTAACCAAGTCTTCTTTCTGGAGAGTGGAGAGACAGGTTGGAGGGGAAAGCTGCTCACTCTTGGCTGGCCATACAGGAAACAAGGAAGAGTCAAAGGAAAGAAGGGTTTCTTAGAAGTGTGTACACTTCAGCCCATCTTCTACATTGCTCTTCTAGGCAAGAAGTAAGTCAAGAAGTCTGAGGCTCAGATTCCCATTTGAAAATAAAGCCAGTGCCCCCTGGCTTAGATACTTGGAGTTTCAAGCCACTCAATGTCAGACCCAGATCTCCCAATGGAATGAAAATCACTTTGAAAGCTTCCTGCAAAGGTATCCGATTTCCAAAAAAATCAAGGGGGTGGGGGAGGGGTGATTTGCCTTAGAGAGGCCTAGTGTGGAAAATATGCCTTCTCCTAGCCTTTCTGGGAGACCCTGAAGCAAAGGGGACACAATTTCAGAGGGATTATTTTACAGATTAAAGGGGACACAGTTTCACCCCCATCAACATCACTTCCTGTAACTTCCTGAGGGTCTGACTTTTTTCTGGGAATAGAGATCATGTGACTTAGTCTCAAATTGAAAAACCTTCACCCAATCAGTCCCATTCAAATTGATACAAAATGAAGATACTGTACACAATAACAAGGATAATGTAACATGATTAATGAGCATGGTTTAGCTATTTTAATCAATCCTAATGTGGAAATAAATGTTTTCCAGACACACACACACACACACACACACACACACACACACACACACACACACACACATTTTTATGCCTAAATCAAATTGTTGGCCTTCTTATTGCACCTCCATCATTCCTCTAAACTCTGAGAACATCCCCTCCCTCCCCTCATGGTCCCTTTAAACTCTGAGATTCTATGATTCTAGAATTTGAATGGACACATGAAGAAAGGAAGAGAGCTTGGAAGAGGCAGCCATGTACCAGAGTAAGAGAGTGATTTGTCCCAGAGGAAGAAATTCTCTCACTTACCTGCATGGCAAGGGCGACAGCACTCCCCATCCACTTCATAAAGTCCTTCAGTGCATAAGCCATGGGCAAGGTTAGGGAAGGCAATGAGGTCAAGGAAGAGAGAATAATACAGGATTCCACAAAAAGTGGGCTGTGATCTTGATTTTGTCATTCACTGGCTAGATGACTGGAGACAACTTGTATCAGGATTTCTTGCTGTTCCAGCATCTCTAAACTCTCTCTAATTAGCTTGTAACTCCCAATAATAGGAAGCTTATGAAGGCTAGAGAGGAGAGAAGAAAAGCTCCTCCCACTGTTTCTAGTGACTCACTCTACCCCACCCATAGACCAGATTCCCAGTGCAATCTCATGCATCCTATCCTTTTGTTAAATTTCTCAGGCACTTTACGTTTCATATATCACCAGATCCTGCTCAGGTCACAGAGATTCGGAACTTTCCCCTCCTGACTTCTACAGGACAAGTTTGGAATTTGGGGGTATTTCCATTCCTAGATACCCGAGTTTTCAGTTCTGTGCCCCCTCCCCTTCCCACCTTTGTATGAATCCCTGAGCTGCCAAAACCTGACCCCCTCTGTGTCTCTGATGAAAACTGTGGAGTCATTCAGCTTGGGAGACAACTTAGGTTACCTTTCTTAGTGGGAACTTGGGGAAAAGTTGATCACACACACACACACACTGAGCAGTGTCCTACCATGCAGCTTCCAAGACTTGCATTAGAATCTTTCTAACTTTGAGCCTGGTTCTCTACTTGCTTCTTTGGAGGGCATAGATGCATATCTATGTGTGTGTACAAAGATATGTATATGTGTATATTCATGTATATCTCAAGCAATAAATTAAAGTGATGGCTAATTAACCAAACAAAACTAGCCAGCTTCAATAAAATGAATAGGTCCCTATATAAAACACAACTGAATTATAACTCCCAATATCTAGAACAATTAACAAGCCTTGCCATATAGCATAAATATAATATAAAACATAATGAAATGAACATAACAGAAGATAAAAACCATTTTCAACATGTAGTTATTTACATGCACAGCAATAGAAATGCAATTACATCCAAGGCATTTTTCACAGAAAGCCTCTCATTGTTACCTAGACAAATACAACTATATAACATTTATAACTAACTGTGTCTGCAGATTACTAATTGCATCACACTTTAGTGTAGTGGCTGATCTAATAGGCATCCTTCTCAACACTTACTGATCTCTCTGCTTTACAATCATGCTAGAAGTTGCAATCAGCTGCTAAATGTTGGAACGATGCTAAACGTGTTTCTACATCTGAATTGACCCCATTCCAGGTTAGCTGTTAGCACTCTAGCCCTGTGGATTGAAGCTATGTTGAAGTTCTGTGTTTCTGTAGCAGGTTTAGGCATGAACAGAGTTGGCTCTTGGTTTAATTATCCTGCCCTGTAGTAATCCCTGTGGTTTCCTTTACACTCTCAGTGTCTATATCTGAATCAGAAAGTCTGTACACCTGATGGTCTCTTTTTCTCACTTTTTTCACCAGGGACACTCCCCCCTCAGCTCTTTCCACCTGCACAATGGAAACTCCAACTGACTCTCCTATGGACAATAGGTGGCTGTGATAAATAGTCCTTACAGAGTCCTGCTTCCCACCACCCCAGTTCTGTGGGGCTAGTTTATAAACTGACAAATTGTCTAGTCTCTCACTAGCCTTGTATGAGTTAGCTTTGCTAACATCTCAGTCCCTGGACTGTGAAAGCAGTCTTTGTCTCCTTTAGTTAGAGGAATCTGATGGTGTACATAGAAGGTGTTTAGTAAAAGTTGATTGAGTGAGGGACTGACAGCATTCATTAGGCAAGTACTGAAAGGGACTGGCTGCCTAGCAGACATTCAAGTGTTTTGTGACATGATGTCCCGGTCCACATAAGTCCTTTGTTCTAAGTTCAGGAACTAACTCATCTCTATAAGTTTATATTTTTCTTAGGTACTACCTCTATGAGTCATGGGAAAGGGCTGCTGAAATCTGCAATGGTGTCATGTCGGTCTTTTCTTGGAGACAGCCTCTGAGAACTTCCTTTCAAGACAAAACATGACAACCTTTGCCATATGTCAGGCTTTGCATCAGGTGGGGCCCTCTACAAGTGGGGGCTTTGTCCTTCAGAATAGAATTTCTCATCACTTTTGCAAGGAATTGTGGGGTATTGATTGGGAGCTAGTTCTCCAGAGGTGGGATAAGTTAGTTTTTCTATCTTATGCTTCTTCCATGTGTTATTTTCCCATCACATTGGGTTGAGAGTGGGGCTACTTGACCATACTTTTCACCCCAAATTGCAGGGGTTTGCTGAAGGGCCCATAAAAGACTTTCCCTCTATTTCTGTGAGGTTCCATGAGTCAAATGGGTCAAAATGAGTTCCATGGGTCAAAAGTCCTTCCTATTCTCCTCTGCGAGATATTTCTTCTTTCTATATTCTACATTCTCTTCCATCTTTTCAGACCTATCAATCAATGGGCATTCTACATTAAGTGCCCACAGGGGGCAGCAAGTAGTGAACTGGTACTGGGGCACAGAGGCAATGAAAAGGTCCTTGCTCTACAGGAGTTATTTGATACCTTAATATTTTTTTTCTTGTCTTGTTAGTTTTTTACTGTTTGTTACTTAGAATTCTTTCTGACCCCACTTGAGGTTTTCTTGATAAAGTTACTGGAATGGTTTGCCCATTCTTTCTCTGGCTTCTTTCACACATAAGGAAAGTGAGGCAAAGAAAGTTACACATCTAGGAAGTGCCTGAGGTCACATTAGAATTCTGATCTTCCTGACTCCAGGTCCAGCACTCTTTCCATTGCACCACTTTGTTACTCATATCTCCTCCAGCATTTATTATTATCTTTTACTGTCATCTTAGCCAATCTGAGAGGTGTATAGTGGTATCTCAGAATTGTCTTAATTTGCATTTCTCTGATCAATAGTGATTTGGAACACTCTTTCAAATGACTACAAATAGTTTTAATTTCTTCATCTCAAAGTTGTTCATATCCTTTGACCATTTATCAATTGAAGAATCTGCCCCATAATTTGAACATGTGGTCAGACACGTACATTACACCAGGAGGTAGATTGCTGAGATAGCCTTTAGTTCAGCTCAGGATCCTGAACCCCAGCCTTTACTGGTATTCCAGGAGCAGTGTGAATAAGACTGGACTGATGAGCCAACTCCCACACCTTTCCAGATACCCTCGGTGTTACAGGTAGATCTCTGTACTCAAGTGATCTTCTGTTTACTTTTCTAATTAGAGGGGGTGTCCCCTATTGGGATGTAAGCTGCATAAAGTCAGGAATTGCTTTTTCATTTTCTCTTTATATTTTAGCCCCTGGCACAGTATTAAGTAGACACTTACTAAATGCTTATTGGATTTAATTAGAGCTAATAAATAAATGATTAGAGTAATGAGTGAATTTTAAAATGTCCCAGAGAAAAGAGTAGATGAAAGAAGGTGGGAAGAGGAATGAGAATTACCATGAGGGACAGTCCATATCTTCAAGGATCCCGTCATCTCTAATTATAAGCAAGGTTTTAGTTCTGAAAAATGTCATAGTTGAGAGAATGGGAGAGGTGCCTCTCAAAAAACAGAGTTATCACTACCACCTGGTGTCTATCCTCAAGGAACCTCTGTTCCCCAGGAGAGAGGCAACCTGATTCTAAATTAAGTCCATGGATAATAATACAAGGTCATTTCAAAAGGAAGAGAAGACTAATGACTAGGAGGATCAGAGAAGGACACTGCAGCCATAAAGGGAGGGCATTATATGCCCTTGAGCCACAGCAGAAAATAGGAGGATGGAATACCATGAAGGGGAACAGAAAGTTGGCTGGTTGGCTGAAATGGAGGACTAATGGTAGGCAGTAATGATTTTCAAGTGGTAGGCTAATGAGGTTTCAATATTATTTTATTTTATTTTGGCTGAGGCAATTGGGATTAAGTGACTTGCCCAGAATCACACTGCTAAGAAGGGTTAAGTGTCTGAAGCCACATTTTAACTCAGATCCTTCTGCTTCAGAGCTGTTGCTCTATCCACTGTATCACCTAGCTGCCCTTCAATATGATGTTAAAGGTAATAGGAGCCCCCAGTATTCTTTTTTGAACAGGAGTGTCATGATATTAGAGCAGTTTTTTTAGGAATGTCAGTCTGTCAGCTGGATAGGTAAGGGGTATTGAGGCAGACAGGATCAAATGATTTGCCCAGATTCACCCTTTTTGATGTTCATTTTGTGACCCCTAGTAACTAGCACAGTACTGTTCACGTGGTATAGGTACTTCATAATGTTTGAATTGAGGGAACAACTGAATCAGTCCAAAAACAAAGCAGATAGGGAAAAACCGAAAAATACTTGTTGGAAATGTTAGAGTTGGTGTTCTAATTGAGTGCAGAGTGACTGGATTTTTGCTGGGATCTGTTTTAACTTTTAAATGCTAGATTCTGTGTGGGCTATAAGATGGGAGGAAAGGGGACTAGATTAGAGAGATTTCTCTGAGGTCCCTTCCAATTCATCTTCTCTTCTCATCTATAAAATAAAGATTGGAACAAATGCTCTTTGATGACCTCACTGGCTCTCCACCTAAGAGTTTATGGCCCTCCTCCCTCTCAGGGAAGGAAGAGAATCTTTGACCATTAAATGAAGAGGGATGGAAAGGGGAGATGCAGATTTCAGCAGTGGACAAGGGAGGAACCTTATGACTTACTGGTCTGTTTTGGATTTGAAGAGAAAAAGGAATTGCTGCTCCAGTGATCAAGCTGAAAAAGAAGACAGTGACCAACAACTGGGCTTGATACTTCTGGCCAAGCTCCAGAAGAGTCGAAGCTGTCCCATATAGGATCAATCTGGCCCAACATCAGAGAAGAATTCTGGGCAGTTTGGCAAATCTCTTAAACTCTACATTCTCAGTTTTTTCTTCTGTACTTTTCTCCAAATCAAGAAGCAAAGATTTTAGCTGACAGCAGGCTAAATACATATGGAGTTTTTAACAAAGAACAAGGGTTTTTAGCAATTAATAATGGAGAAGATAAAAGCTAAGTTCCCTAGCAGAATTCAGAATTAGCTGGAGGGAAGACATCATTAAGGTGGGGCAAATTCCTAGAGAACCAGATGGGCTAACCCTAAAAAGGAGTTAATGAGTCAGTGAGGCATAATTAGGTTCTTTAATAGGGGAAATATAATCTTAGGTAGCTTACAAGTAGCTGGATGAAACCTCAGTTTCCTCATCTATAAAATGACTTGCAGAAGGAATTGGTAAACCCCTCTGGTGGCTTTGGCAAGAAAACTCCAAACAGGGTCATGAAAAGTTGGACAGGAGGGCAGGGACTGGTCTTAAGCTGAGATTTGAAGGAAGTCAGAAGTTAGGAGGAGGGGACAAGGAGGGAGAGAATTCCAGGCTTGGGGGCAGCCTCAGAAGAGACATGGTGTCCAGAGATGATGTCAGAGGAGACAAAAGGTGGGAAGCAATGAAGGGCTTGAAAGGTCAGATGGAGGTTTTTATAGTTGATCTAGTAGGCAATGGGGAACTCCTGAGATTTATTGAATAGAGATGAATTGGAGAGAGATTTGAGGCAGACAGATCTACCAGCAGCTATTGTGCTAATCCAGTTGTGAGGTGATAAGGGTCATCACTAAGATGGTGGCAGCATCCGAGAAAAGAAGGGGACAAATGGACAAGTATTACAAAGGTAGAATCAAGGGACTTGCTGATGAGATGAGAGTGGGATGAGAGTGAGGAGTCTGGGTGAGTGGGGAAATGGTGGTACCCTCCAGAGGAAGAGAGAAAAGAGTGAGTTCAATTTTGGACATGTTGACATAAGTATTATAGGACAAGCCTTACAACTGATCTGTCTGACCCTGGCCCAGTGCTTTCTGCCTCCATCCATGATCAGAGACAGACAGACATCCAGGTTGAGACGTCCAGTAAGCCTTTGGAGAAGTGACATGAAGTCAGGAATGAGGTTAGGACTAAACAAATAAATCAGAATCAATTTCACAGAGATGGTGGTTGAATTTATGGGAGCTCATGAGATCACCAAGGAGAAGAGAAGAGGGCCTAAGATAAAGCTTTGGAGGATGGCCGCAGTTAACGGGAAAAGACCTTAGTAGGAAAACTTCTCTTACAGGATGCATTGTTTAGAATTCAAGTAGCCTATTGAGCAAGCCCAGTACTGATTTCATCTAGTCATGTCATTGACCCCAACCAATTTGGGCTGGATGGGCTGCTATCTTAAAGTTTAGTTTTCTCAAAACTACAAGGCTCCTTTTGATTGACTGAGTCCACCTATGGCTTCCTAGTTCCCCAATTCCTTGTTTGCTCAAGGCTTCTGAGAGATTGACACTTAATTGTTCTGTGGAAACTTCAATTTCCTTAATTACTCACATTATAAAAATTGATTGTCCAGTGGTACTGGGTACTGATGAGGTGCAGCTTCTAGGGAAGTATTGCTATTAACCTGAGGTCCCCTGTTCTTAGGAATGCTATAGTTCTGTAGTTGTTCTCCTAGCTTTTAGCGATAATCCTGAGGTCCCCTGGCTTTAGAAGTACTATAGTCCCACAACACTGTTGTCAGATAAACAATCTGTTGGTCAGGGATAACGACGTTCCTGAGCAATAATGAATAGACCAACCCTCAAACCTTCCTGTAAGCCATAAAATTAGTAAATAAGCAACATGAAGCTCTGCTGTCTCTAACTTTGCCCTATAAACCTATCTCTTTTGGGTCCTTTGCTAAATCCTTTTGGAACTTAGCCTGCTTCAATTGGCATTACAATTACAATAAACTTTGTCCCTTGACTTGCAGATAGATTCAAACCTGCAAATTCTTTTGAGACACCTCACACAACACTGATCTGTGACCCCAACTTCTTGGGGTCTCTTTTGAATCTCAACATTACCATGACATCAGAGAGTTGATGCCATGACATGCAATTGAATGAGATTGAAGGGAGGCAAGGTTATGCAAGAACACCTTCCTCACTTTCCCCTCCAGAGCCATGTGAGTTCAGTGGCAAGATATAGATTAGTATGACTGGGAGTGTCTCTGGATGCAGAGAGACCTTTTTAAGTTATGTAGAGGCAAAGAAACTCCTCTTTCACCTAGTTAAAAAAAAAAATCTAATAATCCAATAAACCAAAAAAAAAAAAAAAAAAAAAACCTGGTAGGGGAAGATGCTCAAGGTTTCTGGTCAAAGCAGAAGTGATTGCTACTTACATTCAATCTGAGTCACTTGGGCCTGAAACAAAAACAAAAACATTTCGAAGAAACCTGGGTGAGGTCTCTGAAGGTGGCTCTGGATCATCCTCTGAATTCTTCTCCCACACATCCTGAGTCAAGTTACAGCAGCTCCTTCTTTCTCCACCCAATTTTTGTACTTAGATGTTAGATCTGGCCCCAGCACGTCTGCCCTGCCCATTCCCCCTCTCTATGTTCCTAAATAACTGGTGCTCAGTGTAGAGGGCAGAACTTTAGAGCAGTAGACTGGAAAGAAGTATATTTGAAACAGTGTTAACTAAGTGGAATTGATGAAAAAATGGTTATTTAGTTTATATATACTTAGTACTGAGCATGGTGATGGTAGTTCTACAGTTGATCTAATTGCAATAAGCTATTTAAACTGAGGACAAAGTCAGCCACAGACATTCTATCTTTGCTCATCCTCGTGGTGGCTCTCCCTTCAGCAGAATAATCATTAAAAGAATAGTCAGGAATAAAGTCCAAAGTCTTGATTATTTCCTGTCTGTCTCCATGGGCTGGGACGGGGCTAGCTTTCTCAGGGACTTCAAATGGGTCTTGGTCTTAGTAGAGAAGTGACAGGACAGCCACTGCAAGGATCTTTATCTTTGAGTCTGTCTTCCAGCCTCCGGTCCTCTATCTTCTCTGTCTCTGTCTGCTTCTAGATCTGACTCTGACCTCTTAAATATTCTAATACAATTAAATCCATTCATCATATTGAGTATAAGCCAATCATTATAGCACTAGGGAACCATCATTTGTTGCAAGATTAAATCAATCATATGAACTAGAGACCTATTCATCCCCATTCTAAACTAGCTAACCATTGTCTTATCAATTCCACTGAGTTAACATCTTGTTGTAAGAATCCTTGCCTCAGGTATATTGCTCCAGAGTTCTGGCCCATTACATCTCCCACTTTCTTTTGTTTTAGAACATAGGTGGTCATGCCCTCTCTGACTTCTCAGGGAGGTGAGAACCTCAAAAAAGGAGGTGATCACACCCTCCCTGACTTCTCAGAGTTCAGATACAAGGGCTGGGTTCCTTTGGCTCTGTTCCATTGGTCCTTCTAGGCTCAGCCTAGGCAGAGGGAATGTGTGTTTCATACCTAACTGATTTGTATCACTGACAATGGGAAGACCCAAACAAATCAGTGTTACCCATATAGCCAAACTTGAAGTTATCAAAGTAGTGACTTTTGATACCTAGAAGGAACTCTCTCTAACTTAGAGTTGCTAAGGCACTGAGAGTATATGTGTATGTGTATGTGCATGTGAGTTGTTTAGGGTCACACAACCAGAATCCTGGTCTTCCTGACTCCAAGGCTGACATGGTAAACCAATGTTTCTAATTTTTTTTTTAAATTTGGGATAAATAGGTGGTTTAGGTATAGACTTATTTTCCATAAAAGTCATAACCCACAGAAGTCCCAGAGCTGTTACCAAAGGCACTCTTGTGTGATGTGTAAAGAGGTTTAAGAGACATAATTTGAATAATTTAATCATTGTATTAAAAATACTAGAATTTTAAGAAAAAGCTGGTCATTTGACCATTACCCTCTTAGCTTAAAGATAATTGTAGAGATAGGTTGATATTTTTTAAGCCTTTATACAGTCAGTGATCCCCAGGTTGGCAATCAACTTTCATTGGTTAACAATTAATGAGAGTGAATATTACAAAGAAGGACTGGACTTAAACTATGATTATGTCATTTAGTTCCTTAATTGCCCTCAGCCTTGGACAATCTAGTTAAAGAATTTTTCCCCACCTGGACCTGAGTAGAGCACTGTTGGAGTCCTGCTCCAGTAGTGTTAAGGGTCTGATAAGTCAGGGTCCAGGCACAAGGATTCCTTGTGAAATCTTCAAATTTGTTCATCAGAGAGACAAGTATATATATTTATATGTCTCCAGTGTTTATAGAGATAATACATGGTACACTCTTTGATATTAGATCCTTTCCAACAAATTCAATCTACTATGCCAATGTTTCAACCCAGATTTTTCCCAGGTCAACAGAGATATAAATTGTTGTGATGCACATCAGAACAAAATTATTATACAAATGTCCTCAAGCACCTTTTCCCCAAGTGCCTTAAGTTCTACTGTGGGTAGCTTTTCCTGTCCTAAGTTCAAAGGTATATACAAAATTCATGAATCATGAAAGGGAGGGGCCTGGATGCTTACCCACTGACAAAACCATGCATCTAGGACACAATGGGTGGAGAACATTGTTCTTTAGTCCTGTGAGGACAGTTATTAAGTTGTTACCAGGTCGGGGACCAGAACTCTGTGATAAGATCAGGTCCTACAGTCTTTGATTCATTTCACTTAATATACGCAGGAGAGCACTGGTTGAGAATTGATTGATCATTTCAAGCTGCATTGTGAGACTGATTCCCACAATCTGCAGGGAAAATGATTTTAACTCTGAAAAAAAACTAGATTATTAATATATTCATCTCAGATATCCTCGATAATTATGAAAATCATATAATTTTTCTACAACATAAAACATGTATGCATACACACACATACACACACACATATATATACAAAACTCAGATATAAAAAGAAAATTAAGACCCAATTTTGATACTTAGCATTATTCATTCCTCCATTAAGAAGATGACATTCCAGTAAGAATTAATAGCAGAACACTTTTTTTTTTTTTTTTTTTTTAATGAGAAGATGGACTATTCTCCTGCACAAGCATGTTGGTGACTTACTCATTGACCTAAAGGAATCTTTCTACATCTTTGACCTGAATCATAAGAAAATATAAATAGGGGAAAAAAAGAGGTAGGTCAGTTTGAGGCTTTTTAAGGTATATTTGTGTGTGTGTGTGTGTGTGTGTGTGTGTATTTAACACACTTGTCCTTTGCAATCACAATTTTTTAAATAGCAGTTTTGATATATTGTGGGTCAACGTAAGACATTAAATGGGAATTTGATTGGAGTTGTACAGAAGTCATAGACTCCATGTGAAGTCCAACAGGTGATAGAGAAAAAATATAAAATTCAAAAGTGCATAAAATGCATGTATAGTGTCCTATAACATGAACATATTTCATCTTTTAACACCATAACAATTAAACTGCTGTGATACAGCAGATTTTCCAGATCCTGGGACTGCTGTGCTCTAACTCCAGCAATGTGGAAGGGATAACTATAATTATTGATCCAGCCCTTACATGTCACAAGAGAATTCTGAAACTGAGAAAGACAATGATTTATCTAGGACCAGACCACAGCATCACACACAATTCTTCACTCCCAGGATATCCCTTGGCTTTTCTCACATAGAGTCAGAGCAGGAAGGGACCCCAGGGACCAATTCCTTCAACCCAAACCTGAGCCAGAATGCTCTCCCTTGACTCCTTAGGACTCGGTTCTCCAGCCTCTAAGGGACCTGCAGCCAAGGAGTGCCAGCTCCCTCCTGAGGGAGTTTCTCCCTGAGAGCAGCTCCAATGCTAAGGACTGACTATGTTCCTGACTTCAAGCCCAATCTCAGATGACTTTTTGGTGGGGCTTTTCCTACCTGGAGGCTGAACAGAACAAGACTAATTTTCTAAGTAACAACCTGAAGTCATCACTCCTGGGTCCCCTTTGCTCCCTCCTTCTCCAGACTAAACAGGCCAGGGATCTTGCTTCAGTTCTCATGTGGTAGGAATCCCCAGCCTGGCCACCTTCCTCTTCTATCAATTTCCTTCCTAAACATGGTGTCTGAAATCTTTGTGCTTTTTAATGAAAGGGGGCTTCTATTTAATGGAAAGACAGATTTATAAATCACTGGCCAGCTGATCCATTTAGGACTTGTTGTTTAGACCAAAGATGGATGGAAGTGACGTTCTCAGCTGGAAGAGCTCAGCAACAGTAGCAGAAAGATGTCAGAGCAGGCAAAGCAACTGATCAGTCCACGAGTTTGCCAAAAACTCCTCACCGTTCTAGTTGTGTTGAAAGCTGAAATGCAAAGAAGATGGGTGTCAGAAAGCAGATTAGACATGCTTTTCAGAGATACAATGAAAAAAAGAAATAGAACTAGAGGAAGATCTATAGAGGCTGCAGTGGACAGAGTTCTGGGCTCAGAGTCAAAAAGACCTGGATTCATATAAGTTCTCTAATATTATCTGTGTGACTGAGCAATCAATCAATCAACATGTGCTTATTAAGTGCTTCCTATGGGCCACGCACTGTGTGGGCTTCCAGGGTTTCAAGAACAAAGAATAAAACACTATCTGCTCTCAGGGATCTTCTGTTCCAGCAAGGGAACACCAGTAGTACCTTTTTGTTATGGGCCAAAACTTGAAACAAGGTGCTAAGTCACTGGAATTGATAGAGACAATTATTATGTACTTAGTACTTATTAGAGTTCACACCTTTAAGATAGCTTATATAAGGAGGAGCCCACTAAAGGACAAGCCCACTAGGGACTCTGGGAGATTCACAAGTCAGTATTCAGTTGTGAGATTCACAAGTCGAGGAGATTTGCAAGTGAGAAGCCCACAAGCCCACTTTCTGGGAGGCAGAGTCAGATTCATTCCAACTTCCACCTTTGTGCTGGCTGGAGACATTGGGAACTAGAGGCTGAAGCTTGAAGAGACAAAGTACTAGCAGCAAGAGATCTCAGAACCAAGGAGAGACAGGCCTCTAAGAAAGCTAACTGAGCTATTTTGAAGGAGACAATAAAGGATCTGGACTTTAACAGCTGGCTACATTTGAGGTGATTATTTATTACTCAGAACTGAAACTAAGACTGCCTCCAGAAGCTCTCTGAGAAATCTGCTCCCAGAGAATGTTTATATTTTAGAGAAGAATATTACACCTTTTCAGTAACTGCTCTCCATGCTTCCCCTGCTCCCCTCTACCTTCAGTTAAGGCAGCTCAGGTTCCACTTTCTGAAAGAGATCTTTTCCTGTAATGGGCTAGAACTCTGTACTTGAAACAAGGATTCTTATAAGATGCTAACTGAAATTGATAAAGACAATGTTATCTAATTTAGCATGGTGATTAATAGTTCTCTAGTTCAGTATGATTGAATTGAATTAATCTTACAACAAATAATGATATAATGATTAGCTTATAGTCAGTATATTGCATATAAACTGGAACAAACTCAGCCAGAGAAGGGCTGGGAGACAGACTCAGAGAAGACTGGAGGCTGGAGCACAAGTTCTAGGACTGAGACAGACTTCAAGACAGAGATCATTGTGGTGGTTCTCATGCCTCCCCCACAGAAACCAACACTCATTCTGGAGGACCTCAAGAAAGCTGGCCCAGGCCACAGGTAAGGAAACTAGACTGTGAGGGAGATAATAAAGAATTTGGACTTGATCCCTGGCTATTCATGTTGTCATTACTCAGCTGAAACAAAGGCTGGATCAAAGACCTACAAAAAACCAACCAGAACCTTACTTTTCCCTGTATCTCTTAATGCTAATCCCTTTCCTCTGAGAGAACCTCTCATTCATCTCTAACTATCTTGTATAGTCATGGTAGTCTGCTTATGCTTTCCCTCATTAAAATGTGAGATCTTTCTGGGCGGCACTGAGGGTTCTTATATTCCTGAATTCAGCATATTTCCTGTTGTTGTACAATTTTGTAATTCTTTCTAACTCTTTGTGACCCCATTTAGGGTTGTCTTAGCAAAGACATTAGAGTAGTTTGGTAGTTCCTTCTCCATCTCATTTTACATATAAGTAAACTGAGGCAAATTATGTAAAGTGACTTGCCTAGGGTCACACAGGTAGTAACTGAGGATTTGAACTCATGTCTTTCTGATTCCAGACCTGGGGCTCTCTCAACTGCCACCTTTCTCTAGCTGCCACCCAATGGCTCTTGGCCTCAGGTTGCTTCTCTGTAAGAGGAAGAGATCTAACTGAAGGGCCTCTCATCCCCTTTTGCTTAAATGTTTGAGCAAATCTCCAACTGCTCTGGGATGGTATGAAATTTAGAAAGGGAATCTGCCCTCTGTGCATTGTTCTCCCTTCTAGAATTTTCATCACTTAGACCTCTCACCTCACCCTGAGCAGTGCCTTAAAGATGGTGGGATTAAAATCATCCCACCTATAGTAAGAGAGACTGAGACAAAGGTCTGAGCCAATGGCATTTTATTGAAAGGTCCCTCATCCCCTCTAATGAAGTGGACCTCAGCTCCTCCTCACCAAGATGCCTCCTCCTTCTAGGACCTATTTTTATAGGGCTAGATATTCAGTCCTTCCAGAACAACCATACCAAATATAGAATAATTGCATCAATTGACATGTGATGTAGAAGCTAAAACAAGCAATGTGTCAGCAGGTCACAAGTTGGTGATGCAAGGAATATCTCCACAGAAGATAGTCAGGCCTCTCCTCAGGTGAGAGGTTACAATCAATAATCTCTGAGGTCATAATATGATTCTCTGCTCTTATAGGGGAAATGGTTGGTCTGGAGGCACAAAATGTTTTGGGGGCACTTTCTATGTCATTGTAGTCTCTGCCATGCTGAGTTTGGTCACCATGACAACACAAAACAAAACAAGGGTGGAGAACTTTTAGTTAACTAAAACTCTGGGGCCTTATGTGGAAAACTTTGATATATTATTCTATCAAACTGATTAATATTGATTGGAATGGAATAGGGGTCCAAGGTAAAAAAAAAAAAAAAAAAAAGTCTTTCTATGGATTGTTTCTATGGATTCTAAATGCAGAGAGGGCAGTCCTCCATGAACTATGGAGAACCAGAAGGGGGCAGACATTCACCTTGGCAGTCCTCAGACCACAGGGTACCTGGCATTTCTTTTGAATGATGAACCAGAAGCCTTATGCAGGGTCAGGACACTTAGACCTGGATTCAAGACTTAACATAACAGCAAATTGAAGTCTTCAAAAACTCTTCTTCAAACAGCAACATTTCACTAAATTTAGTCATGGGTGAGAGTTAGGTAGATCAAATGGACACCAAAGGTAGAAACCAGCCCTGTAAAGAGCTCACCTCACCCCGGAGGAACTAGTCTTTCCTGAATATCCCCTACATTCCCATCAGTAAGGCTCATTCCAAGGAACCTCACAGACATAGACGTTCCTAAGAGGATTTTACCTTGCTTTTCTCTCAACACACTATGTCATTTACTGTTATTATTTTTTAGTGATTTTTAAATATAGTCCAATAATCAGAGATATAATTATAATGTAATAATATTCAAATTGAAAAGATGAAGAAATTTACTTTAACAGCTTCTCATAAGCTTCTTGCATTGGAAACATCACCAAGCACGTGATTGTAATTTAGTTAAATACCTTTAAAACTTATCAAATCATAGAAAGTAATTTATCTTATTACCCCTGGCATTTTCATGCTAATAATGATAATTTCTGCAATGCCCAATATGTGCCAGCCTGAATCCATATTCCTATTTCTTGAAAGTTGATTAAGCATATTTTTAGTAATACTTTAATATGTTTAGCCCACATTTTCCCAATTTTGCTAATATTCCCACAAAGTCTGAACAGCCCTCATCCTTTATCCAACTCAGACACTGGGTTAAGCATTTCATATCTGTGTATTTCTCCCAACAACCCTGAGAGGTAAGTATAAATATTCATTACTCTCTTCTTTTGTTTAAAGGATCCAAACATTCTTTTATTGATTTTATTTATACTTTGCTTAGTAAAATAACTCCATCAGAATTTATGCCATATACAAATTAGCAGGACAAAAAAATTCAATATATTTATTTTAAAACTATAAATAAATACAAATTAAAGTGTAAGAACATATGATTTTGCCTTCCCTATCCCCATTTCCCTGTGCATCATAGGTTTAAGAAGCAAATTTTAAATTTTCTTTTCACTTTTGTTAGGTATAACTTTTTTTTTTTTTTTTTTTCTGGATCAGTTGGGGTGAAGTGACTTGCCCAGGGTCACACAGCTAGGAAGTTTTAAGAGTCTGAGGTCAGCTTTGAATTCACATCCTCCTGATTTCAGGACTGGTTCTCTATCTACTTTGCCACCTAGCTGCTCCCTAGACAATAATTTTTATGAGTTATACAAAATCTCCTAAGATTTGCAATGGTAGACTTCCAGCCAAGATGGCGGCGTGGCGGCAGACAGCTACTTGAGCTCCCCATTTTCTCTCAGGACTTACTTCATGACAAGCCTCAGAATTAATGCTTGACTAGGAAAGAAACCCACAAAGAATCATTAACAAAAGACATACTTGAAATATACCAGAAAGGGTCTGTGTTTGTTTGGGGGAGGGGACGAACAAACTAGGTGCAGATTTAGGGCAAGCAGCGAGAGCAAGGCAGGCAGCTCACACAGCTCAGACCAGAGGGGGGAGGGGTGCTATTTCTTCTGTTTCTGTGAAAAGACTTTTACCCCAGTGTGGATGTTCCATCGTGGCAGCAAGCCAGGAGCAGCAGAGAGGATGAAAACACTGGAGGTGAAGAATAAAACCCCGGAAAGCTAGCGTCTCGTGGGACCTGGCCACCCCCACCCCCACAAGGAATGACTCAGCCCATTCTTAGATGCTCAGAGCATAAATGCAGAGCAGCCATCACTGTCCTGTAAGTGCCTCACTGCTGTCTCCCGCAGTCTGTAGAGGAAGCCTGGTAACACCATCCAGCCCCATTCCCCCCCCCAAAAAAAAAAATACAGACCAATTGATTCGCTTGTCAATTTGTTTTCTTCGATTCCCTCTCTGACAAAATGAACAAAAAATTTAAAAGGGCTCTAACCATTGACAGCTTCTGAATGGAGAGAGTGCAGATTTCAAATACTGAGGAGACTAAAAGAAGATTGTCTCCAGAGGAATCCCCTAAGGGAGATATGATTTGCTCCTCAATACACAAAACTCTCATAGAGGAAATCAAGAGAGCTAGAAGAGCAATGGGAAAAGGAAAGGGAAGCTTGGCAAGAGAGCCTGGAGAAGTTATCTAGAGTGGACAAAGAGATCAAATCATTGAGAAATAAAATTCGTGAATTAGAAAAGGTAAACAACTCCAAGGAAAACAGGATTAGTGAGCTGGAAAAAGAAAACAGCTCTCTAAAAAATAAAATGGATGAAATGGAAAAAAATTCCATAGAAGAAAAAAACACACTTAAAAACTCAATTGGACAATTACAAAAAGATATAAAAAAGTGAGTGAAGAAAATACATCATTGAAAATGAGACTCAAACAAGTAGAAATGAATGACTCAAGGAGAAACCAAGAAGTAGTCAAGCAAAACCAAAAAATGAAACAATTGAAAAGAATGTCAAGTACCTCATTGGAAAGACAAGAGACCTGGAAAACAGATCCAGGAGAGACAATCTGAAAATAATCAGACTCCCTGGAAAATGTGAGGAAAAAAAGAGCCAGGAAATTATCAAAGAGAACTGCCCAGACGTTCTAGAAACAGAGGGTAAAATAGACATTGAAAAAATTCATCAATCATCTACTGAAAGGGACCATAAAATCAAAACGCCAAGATATATAGTGGCCAAGTTCAAGAACCATCAGACAAAGGAAAAAAATATTGGAAGCTGCTAGAAAAAAAGCAATTCAGATATGGAGGAGCCACAATAAGGATAACCCTGGATCTAGCAGTGTCCACATTAAAAGAATGAAGGGCCTGGAATATGATATTCCCGAAAGGCTAAGAAACTTGGTATGCAGCCAAGAATAACTTACCCAGCAAAAATGAGCATCATTTTCCAGGGAAGAAGATGGACATTTTACGAAATAAATGAATTACATCTATTCTTGATGAAAAAACCAGATCTACACAAAATGTTTGATCTTCAAATACAGAACTCAAGAGATTTCTAAAAAGGTAAAAAGAAATCTTGAGAACTATATTTCTACCATAAAGATATGTAAAGAACACATGTATAATTTGTCCTAGAAACTAGAGGTGGAAAGGAAATTATATCATAAAAAAGGGTAAAGTGGTGGTACTACATCTCATGAAAAGTCAAATGTAACCTATTATATAAGAGAGAAAGAAAGGAGGGAGATGAACATAGTGTGTATTAACAGACATATTCGATTTATGGTGAAATTTCTTCCACTTCACTGAAAAGTGAGAGGGAAGGAGTAACCTAAGTGGAAGGGAATACAGAAATTGTGAGAAAAAGGGGTAAAATAGGAAGAGGGACTTTAAGGTGGGGGGGGATACTAAAAAGGAAGGGCTATGAAAAGCAAGTGGTGTTCACAAGTTTAATACTGGGTAAGGGGGTAAGAGGGAAGGAAAGGAGAAAAGCATAAGCAGGGGTTAACAGGATGGCAAGCTATATAGAAATAGTCATTCTAACCATAAATGTGAATGGGGTAAACTCCCTCATGAAGAGGAAGCAGTTAGCAGACTGAATTAAAAGCCAGAATCCTACTATATGTTATTTACAGGAAACACACCTGAAACAGGGTGATACATTCAGAATAAAAATAAAAGGGTGGAGCAGAATCTACTATGCTTCAGATGAAACCAAAAAAAGCAGGAGTAGCCATCCTCATCTCAGATCAAGCAAAAACAAAAATTGATCTAATTAAAAGAGATAAGGAAGGGCATTATATCCTGCTAAAGGGTAGCATCAATAATGAAGCAGTATCAATATTAAACATATAGGCACCAAGTAGTGCAGCATCTGAATTCTTAAAAAGGAAATTAAGAGAGCTGCAAAAAGAAATAGACAGCAAAACTATAATAGTGGGAGATCTCAACCTTACACTCTCAGAATTAGATAAATCAACTACAAAATAAATAAGAAAGAAGTCAAAGAGTGTAGCGAGCTGTCGTCTCCAGAAGCTGCCAGATCGCTCTCTGGGAAGAGATCTGCTGTGTCTACTCAAATCTTTCAGACAGATTCTTCTTCCTGTAGTGAACCGTTGTCTCCAGGCAGTTACTGTTAACTCTTGTCCTTAGAAGTGACTTCCCTTCCTGCAGAGAGCCCCGTCAAGCCTGATGCAATGCAGAGTCTTTCTCTTGAATCCTGGCTCTGAATCTCCTCCAACTCTTATCCTTCTTCAGGCCGATCTGCTCTCTGCGCCCAGTGCTGTCTCTTTTTATCCTCCCAGAGAATGGGCGTGGGATAATGCAAGGGCTTCTGGGAAGAACCACCCCAGCCAATGAGCTTGCCCCCTCTATCAAGTCAACCTGAGTTCTCACCTTGTAATTGTCCAGAAAACCTGAATTCTCACCTTGTCACCATCCAGACAACCTCAGTTCTCACCTAGTAATCCCAACATCTCCCCCTTTCTTTTGATTTAGAACATAGGACAGTCATGACCTTGAAACATAAATCCATCAATATGGGAAGTATTACAGATAATTACATAAATTACATAAGCACATAGTAACATAGTAACATAACACATGCTAGAAGTATATAACATAATCATAATCATAAATTGAAAATTTATAAATGTCCATAAGTCCATTGTCCATTATTCTCATCTTGTGTGAGGAAGTCCAATGATTCCTGCTGGTTTTTAAAGTTCTTTAACAGTCTTCTTATTATCCATGCTCTTTCAGTGTCAGATGTTTCTTAGATCTTCTCCTTTATTTTGAGGTATTTCTCTTTTTCTGTCTCTCTCTGGTGGACAAGGCGAATATGACTCGTTGGCACCCATCTGATTCCTTCTCCTGCTGAAGAAATACAAGCAAACCCTCTCCCCCAGGCAGTTAACCTATCTGGTCCCTTCCATTCACCACTTTCTGGATCTCTCCACATCACCTGGCGATTATCTAAGGACAGTGGAGATGCTCTCACTGGACACTGCCCTTCTGGTGGGTTATAAAACCTGTCTGCTGGAGCCAGCGCATCTTTGTCAAAAATTAGAAAATTAATGGTATAGAGAACTAAATTTAGAAGTTCCCTAGGGCTACCTGTGGCTCCCCCTTTCTTTTGTTTTTGGAGGAGTGTCTTAATATCTCTGTTTCTTCTCTCTACTATTGCCTGCCCTTGAGGATTAAAGGGTATGCCCGTGGTATGTAAAATCTTATACTGTGCACAAAAGTGTGTAAAATGTTTGGACGTATATGCAGGTCCATTGTCTGTTTTTATTGCTTGTGGCACACCCATAATTGCAAAAGCTTGTATAAGGAATTCAGTGACCACTCGGGCTGTCTCTTTTGCTGCTGGCATTGCAAATGTGAATCCTGAAAAGGTGTCTACCACGACATGAATAAAAGATAGACGACCAAAAGATTTATAATGGGTCACATCCATTTGCCAGATTTCATTGGGTCTCAAACCACGAGGATTCTTCCCTGGAGGGAGTGTAGGAGCATGGAAAGGAAGACAAGCTGTACAGCTTTTTACTATGCTCCTAGCTTCCTCTCTTGTGATTCCAAATTGTAAACGTAAAGCTCGAGCAGCCTGATGATATTTAGAATGAGATTCTTGTGCTTCCTGAAATAAAGGACTACTGGCTAACATGGTTAGAAGGCTATCTGCCTTTGAATTTCCATCAAAAATGGGACCTGGAAGTCCACTATGTGAGTGGACATGCAAGATATAAATCTTGCCTGCATGTTTTCTCACTTGCTCTTGAAGTTCCTTAAAGAGCTGATAAATATTGGAGGCTGCAAATTTTATTTGGGCTGTGGCAATTCTTTGTACTACACCTACTGAATAGGCTGAATCAGTAATTATATTTACGTCTCCTGGGTAATAAGTGAGAGCTAGCATGATAGCAAATAATTCATTCTGTTGAGTGGATTGAAAAGGAGTCCTGATTACTCTCTTTATGGTTAAATCATGAGAGTATATGGCACAAATATTTTCTTTGGAGGCATCTGTAAAGATTGTTGGTCCTTTAAGAGGAACCTTAGAAACCTTTTCTTCAAAAATCCATCGCCAATTATGTAGTAGCCGGGTAATCTTTAATGGAGATCCATGTGCAAAATTTGGAGCGGTGGCCAATAAAATTTGCCATTCTGGGATGTTCTCACAGCATACATTAATCTGTGCATTAGTATAGAATGTGTATATTTTTTCAGGACTTATCCCAGATAATTGTGTTACTCTCTTAATAGCCTTTAATAAAATCCTAGCCACAAGCACTGGGTAAGGTGTAAGACTTTGTTCTGGTTGTGCTGGGAGGTTCACCCACTCAATCACTCTGTCTCCTTGATGAAGGACTGCTATGGGTGCCTCTTCTGTAGCAAAAACTGATATTTCCAAGGGTTTTTGAGTGACTCTTTCAACCACATTGGATAAAGCCAGTTCAACTTCTCTCAAAGCCTTTTGTGCTTCTTTTGTAAGCTGGCGTGGTGAATTTAAAGCACTGTCTCCCCTTAAAATGTCATATAGAGGTTGTAGTTGATTGGTAGTTAAGCCTAACACTGGACGCATCCATTGGATATCTCCTATTAATATTTGAAAGTCATTTAAGGTGTTCAACTTCTTTGTTCTTAAAGAAAGCTTTTGTACTGTGAGTGTCTTAGGATATACTTCATATCCTAAATATTGAAAAGGAGCATGTCTTTGAATTTTTTCTGTAGCTATATGCAGTTTGTAGTACTTTAATGTTTCCATGGTCCTTTGTAGACATGCCTCTAACATTTGTTCCTCAGGTGCACATCCCAAAATATCATCCATATAATGTAACAATATTACTTTTGGAAAGGCTTTTCTTACTGGAGCAAGAGCAGCTGCAACATACATTTGGCACATAGTAGGGCTGTTTTTCATTCCCTGTGGCAAAACTGTCCATTCATATCTTTTATAAGGCTCAGCCAAATTAACACTAGGCACTGAAAAAGCAAATCTTTTCATATCCTCCTTATCTAGAGGAATAGAATAGAAACAATCCTTAATGTCTATAACCCATAGAGGCCATTCTCTTGGCAACTGAGTAGGAGATGGAAGTCCAGGCTGAAGAGTTCCCATAGTTTCCATCTGTTCATTTACTCTTCTTAGATCAGTTATCATCCTCCATTTTCCAGATTTCTTTTTCACCACAAATACTGGGGAATTCCAAGGACTTAGAGAAGGCCGCAAGTGTCCTTGGTCAAGTTGTTCTTGCACTATGTCTAATAAGGCCTGAATTTTATCACTTCTTAAGGGCCACTGTTCTACCCACACTGGTGAATCAGTCTTCCACTGAATAGGAACTGGTGAAAGTGCAGGTAGGCCTTCAACAGCAGCCCTGCCTAAAAAGCCGAAGTGCTTATTTGTAATCCTATCTGCTGTAAAATGTCTCTTCCCCACAGATTGATGGGGATTTTTTCAACCACAAAAGGAGTAAAAGCTCCTGTTTCTCCTTCAAATACCCATCTCAAAGGCCTAGCACTAACTTCTGCTGCTATTGATCCTCCCACCCCAGACATATAGGTGTCTGCTTTAATCTTTGGCCAGGGACCAGGCCAATTGGCACCTCTAATAACTGTACGATCTGCACCCATGTCTACCAATCCTTCAAATAGTATTCCGTTTATATAAATAGTAAGCATAGGTCGGTCAGCTGTCACAGCTGCTGTCCAATATATTCCTGGATTTTGTTCATTGGAGTCAAAATCTAGGCGACTATCACTAGGTTGCTTATTAGGGGTCCGTAACAATAAGCCTGATGCTACTACTTCTCCTGGTTGATAAATCACACGTTGTCTGCCTGTGTTAGTGACTGGGATATTAGATACACGTTCTCCAGTCTCCCACATCAGTGTATGGATGGACACTGTTTTGTAGGCACTCTCAGAAGGTGAAATGGTCAAGCCTACTGTGCCTGGAGGCAAAGGATCCATAGGCTCAACAGGAACAGATTTCACTTCTCCAGGGAGTATCTCGGTAGTCTCTACTGCACACAACTCTATTTTTCCTAATTTCAATCCCTTTCTTCCATCTGATTGCCTTTTGGCTGATTGATCGTGTCTTAAAATTCTCTGGATGTAACCTCGGCTGCCATCATGCCCCACTTGGGGGGCTGAAGCTGGGCCCCACCTGTCATTTCCCTGTGTCAATCTACATTCGGAAGCCCAGTGGAGGCCCTTGTGACATTTTGGACATGGAGTTTTAGGTCTTCTCTCACCCTGTCTTCTCACTGTATCTCCATATCTACACTGAGCTCTTAGATGCCCAATTTTTCCACATTGAAAACATCGCCAAGTTTCTCTAGAAGGCCCTTGCCATGAGGGACCCTGTCTTTCCACATTCATCATTGTCCGGGTGTAAAAAGCATTTGTTCCCACTGTAGCACAGCGTCTTATGGTCTCCTCTAAAGGAGCATCTTTGTCTAATCCCCATATAATTCTTTTGCAAATCTCATTGGCATTTTCCTTAGCCAGATGTCTGGTCATTATTTCTGTAGCTGAATTTTCTCCAATAGTTCTTTTGACAGCAGTTTGCAAACGTCCCACAAAATCTGCAAAAGGTTCATTGGGACCTTGCTGTATTTTAGTGAAAGCCTCTCCACGATCTTTCTGTCCAGGAAGGACACCCCAAGCTTTTATTGCAGCCTTAGCAATTTGTTCATATATTGTCATGGTATAATTAATCTGTTCCGAATTCTCTCCATACTGACCTTCACCAGCTAAGTGCTCAAAAGTGAATTGTGTGTTAACTCCTATTTCCAAATTGCATCTGACTTGAATTTTACATAATTCATGAAATTCCGCAAGCCATAATAAATTTTCTCCAGGTTCCAGACATGTCCTTGCTATGGATTTCCAATCATTCGGGGTTAGGACTTCATAAGACAAACCATCTAGTAACATTTTGACATAAGCTGATGTAGCCCCATAAAGGGTACAACCTTTTTTCAAATCCTTAATTTTATTCAAATCTAAAGGTGCATATCTTCTCCTTTTTTTACCTACAGAGTCAGTATTTTCAATCACAGGATATGCATGTATAAAATCACTTATATCCTGTCCTTCTCTCTTAGCTTTAACCAATGCTTTTTCTAATCTTGTCATAGGCTTAGGCTTCTTCACAGGCAATTCTGTTTGTGTTTCTGCCTCTTCCCCTCTTTCTTCCTCCATCTCTGAAGGTGGGGTTGATGTGGGCCTGTCAATAATCTGTTCTCTAGGCAGGGTTGAAGCTTCTTCAAGAGAATCATACCATAATTCCTCATTTAAATCCTCTTGCTCTAGGGAAAGATCTTGATCTTTCCTTTTTTCCTCACACTTCCTCCTCTGTTCATTTTTAGAACTTTTCCTTCTCCTACAACTTGCTTGATAGTTTAAGGCTAATTGAACTATGTTGTAGATATAAAATACTTCTGCAGAAATTGAACGAGGCCCATTTTTTGCTTGAAATTCTTTCATTTCATATCCCACTAGCTTCCATTTATCTACATCTATCTTTTCTTCCTCTAAGAACCAAGGGGATGTGCGTCTTAATGCAGCCAAGAGTTTAGCAATCTGTACCCAGGTTACAAGTAAACTCTGCTCCTCAATTATGTTGATTATACTCTCTATAGTACCACTCCTGAATGGAGCTGAGGTTGCTTCTGGGGCTGGGGTTGAGTCGGCTGAGGTCCAGGGATTGAATATAGCTAACATCTGCCCCATTTCAGCTATAAGAGATTCCTGATTTAGCCGTTAACAAGTTAAGTTCCTTATTTATCTATTAGCACGCTCACTTAATCTTTAACAAAGTTTCCTCCTTACTCACGGTTCTGGGTCAGAGAGACTGAGATCTAGATCGGAAGCTTTTCCACTGGAATCAGGACTGTGTCTGTCCCTGTTCGGGCGCCAAATTGCGAAGGTCTGGTCTAGCTCTTCTTGTCAGGATAAGCAAATGTCCTTGCCCCACGTGTGGATGCCAATAGTTGCGTGCTGTCGTCTCCAGAAGCTGCTGGATCGCTCTCCAGGAAGAGAAGAAGACTCTGAATTGCATCAGGCTTGACGGGGCTCTCTGCAGGAAGGGAAGTCACTTCTTTGGACAAGAGTTAACAGCAACTGCCTGGAGACAACGGTTCGTTACAGGAAGAAGAATCTGTCTGAGAGATTTGAGTAGACACAGCAGTTCTCTTCCTAGAGAGCGATCCAGCAGCTTCTGGAGACAACAGCACGCAACGTAAACAGAATACTAGAAAAGTTTGGAGAAAGCTAAATGGAGACAGAAAGGAGTACACTTTCTTCTCAGCAGTTCATGGAACCTATACAAAAATTGATCATATACTAGGACATAAAAACCTCAAAATCAAATGCAGTAATGCAGAAATAGTAAATGCATCCTTTTCAGACCACAATGCAATCAAAATTACATTCAATAAAAAGCCGGGGGAAAATAAACCAAAAAATAATTGGAAACTAAATAATCTTATACTAAAGAATGATTGGGTAAAACAGCAAATCATAGACATAATTAATAACTTCCCCCAAGAAAAGGACCATAATGAGACATCATACCTAAATGTGTGGGATACGGCCAAAGCAGTAATAAGGGGAAGTTTTATATCTCTAGAGGCCTACTTGCATAAAATAGAGAAAGAGAGGATCAACAAATTGGGCTTACAACTAAAATTGCTAGAAAAGGAACAAATTAAAAACCCCCAGACAAACACAAAACTTGAAATTCTAAAAATAAAAGGTGAGATTAATAAAATTGAAAGTAAAAAAAAAAAAAAAACTATTAAATTAATTAATAAAACTAAGAGTTAGTTCTATTAAAAAAAATAGACAAACCTTTAGTAAATCTGATTAAAAAAAGGAAAAAGGAAAAGCAAACTGTTAGTCTTATAAATGAAAAGGGGGAACTCACCACTAATGTAGAGGAAATTAGAACAATAGTTAGCTAAACTTTATACCAATAAATTCTATAACTTAAGTGAAATGGAAGAATACCTTCAAAAATATAGCTTGCCCAGATTAACAGAGGAAGAAGTAAATAGTCTGGATACTCCCATTTCAGAAAAAAGGAATAGAACAAGCTATTAACCAACTCCCTAAGAAAAAATCCCCAGGACCAGATGGATTTACATGTGAATTCTACCAAACTTTTAAAGAACAACTAACTCCAATGCTATATAAGGTATTTGAAAAAATAGGGATTGAAGGAGTCCTACCAAATTCCTTTTATGACACAGACATGGTACTGATACCTGAAGCAGATAGGCTGAAAACTGAAAAAGAAAATTATAGACCAATCTCCCTAATGAACATTGATGCTAAAATCATAAATAAAATATTAGCAAAAAGACTACAGAAAATCATCCCCAAGATAATACATTATGACCAAGTGGGATTTATACCAGGAATGCAGGGCTGGTTCAATATTAGCATAAACGACTATATCAATAACCAAATTAACAAAATCCATGTGATCATCTCAATAGATGCAGAAAAAGCATTTGATAAAATCCAACATCCATTCCTACTAAAAACACTTGAGAGTATAGGAATAAATGGACTATTCCTTAAAATAGTCAGGAGCATATATTTAAAACCATCAGTAAACATCATATGTAATGGCGATAAACTGGAACCCTTCTCAGTAAGATCAGGAGTGAAACAAGGTTGCCCACTATCACCATTACTATTCAATATTGTACTAGAAACACTAGCCTTGGCAATAAGAGCCAAGAAAGAGATTCAAGGAATTAGAGTAGGTAATGAGGAAATCAAACTATCACTCTTTGTAGATGACATGATCTATACTTAGAGAATCCCAAAGACTCTGCTAAAAAGCTATTAGAAATAATTCAGAACTTTAACAAAGTTGCAGGATACAAAATAAATCCACATAAATCCTCAGCATTTTTATCCATTACCAACACAATACAACAGCAAGAGATACAAAGAAAAAATCCATTCAAAATAATGGTCTATAGTATAAAATATGTGGGAATATATCTACCAAAGGAAAGTCAGGAATTATATGAGCAAAATTACAAAACACTTGCCACAAAAATAAAGTCAGATATAAATAATTGGAAAGACATTAAGTGCTCTTGGATAGTCCGAGAGAATATAATCAAGATGACAATACTCCCTAAACTAATCCATTTATTTAGTGTTATGCCAATCAGTCTCCCAAGAAACTATTTTAATGACCTAGAGAAAAATAACAACAAAATTCATATGGAAGAACAAAAGGTCGAGAATTTCAAGGGAAGTAATGAAAAAAAAAAATCAAATGAAGGTGGTCTAGCTGTACCTCATCTAGAACTATATTATAAAGCAACAGTCACCAAAATCATTTGGTATTGGCTAAGAAATAGACTAGTTGATCAGTGGAATAGGTTAGGTTGACAGGCCAAGATAGTGAATAAAAATAGCAATCTAGTGTTTGACAAACCCAAAGATCCCAAATTTTGGGATAAGAATCCATTATTTGACAAAAACTGCTGGGAAAACTAGAAATTAGTACAGCCAAAACTAGGCATGGTTCTACATTTAACACCACATACTAAGATAAGATCAAAATGGGCCCAAGATTTAGGCATAAAGAATGAAATCATAAATAAATTGGAGGAACATAGGATAGTTTACCTCTCAGACTTGTTTAGAAGGAAGGAATTTGTGACCAAAGGAGAAGTAGAAATCATTATTGATCACAAAATAGAAAATTTTGATTACATCAAATTAAAAAGCTTTTGCACAAACAAAACTAATGCAAACAAGATTAGAAGGGAAGTAACAAATGGGGAAAATATTTTTACAGTTAAAGGTTCTGATAAAGGCCTCATCTCCAAAATATACAGAGAATTGACTCTAATTTATAAAAAATCAAGCCATTCTCCAATTGATAAATGGTCAAAGGATATGAACAGACAATTTTCAGATGATGAAATTGAAATTATTTCTACTTATATGAAAGTGTTCCAAATCACTATTGATCAGAGAAATGCAAATTAAGACAACTCTGAGATACCACTACAAACCTGTCACATTGGCTAAGATGACAGGAACAAATAATGATGAATGTTGGAGGGGATGTGGAAAAACTGGGACACTGATACATTGTTGGTGGAGTTGTGAAAGAATCCAACCATTCTGGAGAGCAATCTGGAATTATGCCCAAAAAGTTATCAAACTGTGCATACCCTTTGATCCATCAGTGCTACTACTGGGCTTATATTCCAAGGAAATACTAAAGAAGGGAAAGGGACCTGTGTGTGCCAAAATGTTTGTGGCAGCCCTTTTTGTATTGGCTAGAAACTGGAAAATGAACGTATGCCCAGCTATTGGACAAAGGTTGGGTAAATTATGGTATATGAATGTTATGGAATATTATTGCTCTGTAAGAAATGACCAGCAGGGTGAATAGAGAGAGGCCTGGAGAGACTTACATCAACTGATGCTGAGTGAAATGAGCAGAAGTAGATCATTGTACACTTCAACAATGATACTGTATGAGGATGTATTCTGATGGAAGTAGATATCTTCAGCATAGAGAAGAGATAATCCAATTCCAATTGATCAATGATGGACAGAATCAGCTACACCCAGAAAAGGAACATTGGGAAATGAGTGTAAACTGTTAGCATTTTTTGTTTTTCTCCCCAGATTATTTTTACCTTCCGAATACAACTCTTCCTTTGCAACAAACAACAACAACAAAATTCGGTTCTCCACATATATATTGTACCTAGGATATACTATAAGATATTTAATATGTATAGGAATGCCTGCCATCTAGGGGATGGGGTAGAGGAGAGGAGGGGAAAAATTCAGAACAGAAGGGGGTACAAGGGATAATGTTGTAAAAAAATTACCTATGCATATGTACTGTCAAAAAAAAGTTATAATTATAAAATTAATTTAAAAATAAAGAATTTTTTAAAAATTAAAAAAAAATATTTGCAATGGTATAAAAGTCTATCAGAAGGTAAAATTTAAAACTGTACATCTTGTTAGTTCAACAACCTACATTTACTTGGGTTAGGCTGGTTCACAGAACATCTTATTATTAAGTACCTTAAAATAAATGTTAGACTTTAATTGTTCATTTCTATAATCAATTCATGTTCTCTGTGTTTTCTGATCCACATTCCCAGCTAATGTATAATTGTCATCACTTTGATTTTTAAAATGTTGCTATGAAAAGTTTGCCTAGTTGGAAAGCTGTTAAAAAGTTTTGTTCTGTTATTTCTCCCTAGAATAATGCTATCTGAATTCAAGTATTTATACTAATCATTTCTCTCTTTAAACATGCAAAGACTTATGGGGTTTTAAAATTTACTACCATTACAATATCTCCAAAGCAGTTAATTTTGCTTTATGACTAGTGGCAATAATTAGACTTCAGTTTATATGAGGTTTAATTATTTTTAGTTGCTCATATTAAAACAATTCATGATGACACTCCCAACTTCCCATTACTGCTTTTTTGTTTGTTTTGAGTTACCCAAAGATCCAAACCAATTCCTTTAAATTTTTAAAATTACTAATCCTTTAGTTTAATTATTGAAACCAGAGCACAGAGATAGTGCTTTCTCTATCAATCAATTAATCAACATGCATTTTATGAAATATATTTTGTAGTCTTATATTAATTGAGGAAGGAAGCAGTAACTATCAAAGGGGCATTGCTTAAGAATATTCCTAAATATTTTCTATTTATGTGAGGTTAAGACACTCTCTGAAATTTCCTTTTCAAAATGCTAAAACCCTTTACTTTCAAACCCTAAATTACTTTGTCAGTGCAAACTCCAACTTTCTTTACCCATCCATGCATCCTTAATTTTTCCTATTTCCTTATATAACATTACTTTCTTTCTTCGACCTCCCTGATCTTTCTTAGTAAATCCTCTTTTTTTGGCTCTGTTATAGATACAAATGTGCAGTTCCTACCATTTTTGAAAAGTCTTTTAGGCAATCCTAGTTACAATCACAGTCTTGTTTTGTTTTTATAATTGATAGGCAAATGGACTCAAAGACAACTCACTTAGTAGAAGTTCCTCATTATAGGGTGACACAGATTTTACCAAGTTAAGACAATTTTAGAGAAAGTATCTACCCCCTCAAAATTAACCTCCTTTATGCTGGAAAGATATTCATCCAGCTATTCTGGCAATGCTCAAGGGATTCAACCAAAGCCCAATAGGAATATAACAGGAATTGCATTAATGAAAAACCATCTAATAAAGATTATACTTTTCTGGAGGGTTCAGATTATAACTTTTTATCTATTTCAAATCAATCAAAATTAAGCGCATTTATTTTATTTAAATAATTTGCAAGTCATTTGTGCTAGCACTGGATCCAGGATTAGTGCTATTTGGAAGTTTTAGCTGCCATTATCCAGTTTTGATTTACCTTTTTGTTATTGGCCAGAACTCTGTACTTAAAACAAGGATTCTTACAAGTGGAATTGATGAGACAATGGTTGTCTAGTTTAGCAGGGTGATTAATAGTTCTCTAAGTTCAGTATGATTGATTTAATCTTACAACAAATAATGGTTTCCTAGTAATATAATGATTAGTTTATATTAAAAATAGAACATATAAAGCTGCAACAAACTCAGCCAGAGTCAGAGGCAGACACAGACTGGGAAGGGATTCGGAACCAGATTCATTCACTTCATGTCACACCACTGTAGTGGCTGGCCTCCTGCACTTCCCCCACTGAGACGAATGCTGGTCTCAAGAAAGCTACCTAGGTCCCAGCAAGGAAACTAGATTGTGAAGGAGATTATAAAGGATTTGGACTTTAACAACTGCCTATTTTTGTGATGATTACTCAGCTGAAAAGAAGTCTGCCCCCAAGACCTCCAGAAAAGCAACGAGAATATTACATGGACTAAGGATTTACAATCAGCAATCCAGATTGACAAAATCCTGATTTCAGTAGAAAAGTCTCTGATTCTGAGTTTAGTGAAAAAGTCTCTGTGACCCAGAAACTAGGGTGAATACAAAAATAGACAAGATGGAAACTTTGTTAAGGGCTAAAGTAGTGTTTCAGCTGAAATGGGATAAATGATTGTAAAGGATCCTTTTCCACTTCAAGGGAAATGTGTAGAGAGCATGTTAAACTTATAAAAAATCAATGTTTGATTGTAACTTGGGAGCAGATCATTGAACTTTTAGAAACATTACAATACACATCTCCTTGGTTCTCTAAGGAAAAATAATTAGATCCAGAGTGGAAATTAGTAGGAGAGCAACTAAGTGAATATTACAATGATAATGGTCCTGATTCAACATTATACATATAGCTTTTTTTTTTAATTTTGTTTTTTATTAATTTTTATAATTATAACATTTTCTTTGACAGTACATATGCATAGGTAAAATTTTTTTTTACAACATTATCCCTTGTACTCCCTTCTGTTCCAAGTTTTTCCCCTCCTTCCCTCCACCCCCTCCCCTAGATGGCAGGCATTCCCATACATATTAAATATCTTAGTATATATATATATATAACTTAATACAATTGGCTTTAAGGAACTACATAAGTATTAGAATTAGGAAAAAGAAGAAAGTGCAGGAAGAGGAGGATACTGATAAACTAGGTGAAAAGGATGAAAAATTAGAAAAGAATGGAGTTAAGTACAATTCTGATGAAATTAAGGAGTGTGGTGCTTCACAGCAATAGGGCATTCCCCAACTCCTGATCTACCTTCTTCAATGAACCCTTCATGGGTGGAGGGAGAAGGAAGAGGGGGAGAGGCAGTGATAAAATCAACACCACCTATGAAGCAGCCTATGACAAGATTAGTACTAATTAAAGCTAAAAATGAAAGACAGGATATATCTGATTTTAAAATGAATGCATACCCTGTTATTGAAGAATTTGATTCTTCAGGTCAATAAAGGAGAAGATATACTCCTTTTGATCTGGAAAAAAATCAAGGATTTGATAAAGGGTTGCACTCTTTATGGGGCTACATCATCTTATGTTAAGACAGTACTAGAGAATTTGGCCTATGAAATTTTACCCCCTAGTGATTAGAAATCTATAGCAAGGACATATTTAGAACCTGGACAAAACTTGTGGATTTTGGAGTATAGTGAATTATGTAGGATTCAAGCCCAACAAAATAGGCAAACTGGAGTTAATGTACAAATCACCTTTGACTAACTAGCAGGTAAACATCAGTATGCAGATGCTTCACCACAGATTAATTACTCTTTGAGAGCATATGAGCAAATTGCTGCTGCTGCTGCTGCTGCTATAAAAGCTCTCAGGAAAGTAAGATTGAGGGAAAGCCTTCATGAAAATAGAGCAAGGTTGAAATGAACACTTTGCTGATTTTGTGGGACATCTGCAGACAATTGTCACAAGAACAATTGGTGAAAATTCAGCTACAGGAATAATGATCAAACAACTTGCTAGAGAAAATGCTAATGAGGTTTGTAGGAGAATTATATGGGGACTACACAAGGATGCTCCTTTAGAGGAGATCATAATTTGCTGTGCCACAGTGGGCACAAATGCCTTTTATACCCAGGCTATGATGCAAAACATGGGAAGACAGAGTCCCTCTTGGCAAGGGACTTCCAGAGAGACACCTCAATACTTTTAGTGTAGCAAAGTAAGTCATCTGAAAGCACAATGTTGGCATAGAGATAGAGTGAGAGGACAGAATGGGAGAACCAGACTCAAAACCTCATTTTCAAAATCCAATAAGGGCTTCCACTGGGCCTCAGAATGTAGATTGACCCAGGGAAATGAGAGGTGGAGCCCAGCTCCAAGAACTCAAACAAAAAACAGGTGGGAGATGATTGGCAGCCAAGTTCACACCCAGAGAGTCTTTAGAATTCAGGACTCTGAAATGATCAATCAGCAAAGAAGCAATCTGATAGAAGAAAGGCATTACATGATTAATCAGCCAAGAAGCAATTGGGGAGAATATAGACTTTTTAACCCAACAGAAGGTCAGTGTTCAATTCGAGCAGCTCCAATGTAATTGCCAGGTGATGAGGAGAGATACAGAAAGTGGTAAATGGAAGGGACTATATAGGTTAACTGCTTGGGAGAAAGGTTTTGATTGTATTTCTACAAATGGAGAAGGAATCAGAATGGTGCCAATGATTACTTGAAGAGAGACAGAAAAAGAGAAAAACCTCAAAACAAAGAAGAAGACCTAAAAAAAATCTGACATTGAAAGAGCATGGTTGATAATAAGACTGTTACAGAACTTCAAAATCTGAAGAAATCATTGGATTCCCTAACAGAAGATGAGACTATTGCAGGACTTCCAAACTTGCAGGAAATATTGCATTCCTGACACATGAAGTAATAAACAATAGGTTTCTAGGATTTATGGACTTATATAATTCCTCATATTGATTCATGTTGTTTGTTTGTAATACCTCCCATGTTGATGGATTTATGTATACCTGTTTCAAGTGAGACCCTTCAGAAACCCACTAATCTGATTTGATTTTCCATTTCCTTTGGTGTTTCATCTCCCTTCCTGAGATGTCAGGGAAGGCATGATCACTTCCTTTTTTGTGTTTTCACCCCTTTTTTTGAGGAGTCAGGGAAGGCGTGATCACCTTCTTTTGGGGGGTTCTCACCTCCTTGAGAAGTCAGGAAGGGTGTGACCACCTTATTTTCTAAAACAAAAGAAAGTGGTAGATGTTATGGGCCAGAACTCTTGCATAGTGTTAAGTCAGTGGAATTGATAACACAATGGTTATCTAGTTTAGCATGGTAATTAATAGTTCTCTAGTTCAGTACATGTATTTAGTACTTAATGTAGTTCTACAAGATGCATACCTATGATAATATAATTATAAGAGAGCATATAAGCTCGGACAAATTCAGTCAATGGAGGCAGAGACAGAATCATTCCACTGTCCACCTTTGTGGTGGCTGGAGGCTGAAGCACAAACTCTTGGACTCAAACTCACTTCATCTCACATCACCATGGTGGCCTATCATCTCACATTTTCTTTGGACTTTAACACCTGGGTACTCTTGTGGAGATTACTCTACTGAAAAGAAGGCTGCCCCAGAAACCTCCAGAAAACCAAAACAGGATGCTACAGCTAGATATCTCCTGGCCCCATTTTTTTTAAGCCCTTTCAAGTTTTGGATCCAGAGGTTTTGGCTCCTTATTAGATTCAGTAAATTCAGTCCCTATTAGATAGTAACAGGATGTCCAATGCCAGTGTACTCTTCAGTGGAAAGCAGAGCAGGTGAAGGCTCGAGAGATATACAATACTGTATTCAATGTATACAATACTGTATTCAGTTGGCTCAGAAAATATCAGAGACTTATCAATGTATCTCACAGCTTAATTCTTTAGAAATCCTAACTGAGGTTCAGCCCCTAATTCAGAGATAGGAAAATTTTTTTATGCAAAGGGACATTTGGATATTTAAATCCAGCTGTGCATAACTTTCAACTTAGAGAACTCAAGCAGTAAGAGATTATTGTACCTAGCTTTCAGTTTATGATTCCCTGTAGCTGCAAATGATTTCATGGACTTTAATTGGCCTATAGGCTGGAAGTTCTCCACCACTGCCCTAATCTAACCTCCTGATTGTGCCTACCAAAAATGGCATCTCCTTAGATGCATGGTGGAAAGATCCCTTTGAAGTCCTGCTCATCATCCCCATAGCAGCAGAACCCCAGGTCATGGAGTACTGGATTCACCTGTCACATTTTAAAAAGTCAATATAGCCTACCTGAATTACAGAAACCTGCAGGTAACTTTACCTTGAAAATCAAATGCTGTCCAAGCAGCAGACATCTAAAGTAGAAAGCTAATGTAGTTCTCAAAAACTGGATGTGGGCTGAAGACTGAGTCATTCCCCCTATAAACTAAGCCTTGTCTCTCCTAGCTATAAAATCTAGGGACAAGAGTCCCTAAAAAGTAAATCTATCCATGAGAAGAGGGAGCATAATAATTGAGAATTAATGAAATTAACTGCAGGCTTTAGAGTCCCTTACCCACAGGGTCCATCACATACAAGAGTTGCTCTAAAAATTCAAGTTCTATTCTGAATCCAGGGCATAAGGAGCAATATGGACCCTTATCTTGGATCATTAAATCCCATGCAATGTAATTTTAGTTTTATTTAGAATTCTTTTCTAATGGGTCCTTTCCTAAATGCTTCATTTGATTCCTCTGGCTAGTTGCTGTGGCCAGATTTCCCTGATTAGAATTGGGGCATCTTATAACATAACAAAAGCTCCCATAGAATGAGGAGTGAAGGCATGTAGCTGCCCCAACAGATCAGGCATCAGATGTGTGACCTTTGTCCACAATAAAGGCAACTGTAAATACATCTATTCAGTTTCTAGGTAGGTGTGAGAATCCCATCAAGGCTTCTTGCTCAGAGCTAAATATCCATTCCTGGAAGCACTGTATTATATGAGTTTCACTCATTCTGCCTAGGATTCACCCTTTAATATCCATACCTTTGCCACTGAATTGCCTCCTTCCTCAGTACTATTCTTATGTTATTCTATGCTATGTTGCAGCTTTTTTCATTTCTTCCCAGGCATCTGTTCTTTTATCTATTCTATACCCAAGTGTCTTCCAGGGAATCACTTCTCTGAAGTTCATCTCTGATTAAAATTATCACTCCATTGTCAATAAAGGTTTGCTTCCTTGGCCATTATGGTTTTATTGGCATCTGTACAATAGGTAGATTGCCTAGTACCACAGTCACATTTGGCACAATGTACCCATCTGTGGGAACCTCTCAGCAGAACTAGTCATAGAACTGGAACATATAGGGAAACTTGTCATCATCTTCCAAATATATGATTCACTTTCCTTCATGGCATTGCAGAATTGTAAGGTGTTGGACATGCTAATGATCCAGAGCAGGAGGGCCATGCAAAATCATTGGGAGCTAATGTTGTTTCTTTGTCAACTAAACTTCTAAACAAGTACATTACCTGGCAACTTCAGTAGTATTTTACATTCTTCCCTTTCTGGTATATTTCTCTCCTTAATTTACCTTGCTGTCTACCTTGGCATTCATATTGTAACTCATTTACTCTTATATAAAATTAAAATCATGTTTCAAGTGAATCTTCTCTATCAATTTTCAGGACCATCCTGATCTTTGGTTGAAAGGAGAAAATGTAAAAATTATTAAGATTTTCATATCTACATGATATGCATAATGAATGTGCTAATAGTTGAAATTATTCAGAGTTGTCTTTTCTGGCTTGGGACTCAGAAACTCACAATGCAGCTTAACATTATCAATCATGTTCACAATGGGCTACATTCTTGTGCTGTACTGTATCTGTGTTCAATAAGTGAAGCAAAGTGAGAATCACTGAAAACTATTTCCATCATAGAACTCTAATTCTATGTCCTGGGGAGGTGATGGTCATGACTCTCTAGATATGAAACTAACCCAGAATTGTATTATCTTCCATTCCTGGAAACTGATCAAACCCATGAGAATGACTGTATTATAATCCACCTTCCTGCTCCTTTCCCACTCAGATTTGTGTATAAAATCTCTACCTTTCCTGCAAAATGGAGGTCTCCTGCCCAAAAGGACTTCCTCTGAAAGTAATTAATTAAACTGCTATTTAATCTCTAAAACCTTTCTCTAAGTCTGCTTTGTGCAGTTTCAGCTATTCACAGTTTAGAGTACAATACATTAAAATTCTGTTAACAAGTAATACATGGAGCCTGGGGCAGTCAGGATCAGAACCTCCATCCTCTTATTCCAAACCCAGCACTCTTTCTATAATTTTTTTACATAGCTTTAACTCCCACAGAGTTAACCTCAAATGAGGAAGAGAAGCTGATTTGGCAAATGAAAGAAAAACATCTACATGAAAATAGAAGTTATGGGCTCTCCCCACACCAAAATAATTATGGAAAGTCTACTGGGCTTGGAAGGTTAAAAAAGGAACTGGCCTTGCCACTTCTCCACTGACTATTGAGACCTCCTTTTAGACCTCTGAAGGATTCTGTAAGTCCTCCATGGGAGAGCTGGTGAACAGATTCTCAGCCCTGCAGCCTAAGTACAAAAAGACATCAGTTCAGTCTAGCCCTGCTTTTCTAGTGCCCAGATTACTGAACTGGGAGTCAGGAAGAGATGATGGTGAGATGAAGAGATGATAATGAGATCTTCAGATGATGAGATTGAGGGTAAGCACCAAATGATGAGACGGGGGAGAACAATTGGCATCAGATATTAGGATCTGGCATCAAATAATGACATTTGGTAGCAATTGTGAAGACTCACAAAGAATTTTTCCTTGCCAAAGAGAAGAGATTAGAGACAAAATGAAAATGTAAAATGGGCACCAGGAATGGTAAACATGGAAAAGATTTGGGACAGCATATAGTTAGCAAGGAAAGGGGTTTTTAACAATTTACAATGGAAAAGAAAAGTTCCCCAATGGAACTTAGAATTAACCAGGAGAAAAGAAATTTGCCATGAGTTGGGAGTATGCCATTGACTGGCAGGCTAAATCCTAAAAGGGATTTAGCACTCTAAAAAAGTTAATCAGATATAACTAAGAGAAAGACACCTTGATTTTTAAAAATCTCTCATGGATCTATTTTCTATGTCAGTTGTTTTTTTCAATAAGATATTGGAAAAAAATATTTCTCTCCCTGCCCCCCATGTTCATTCTTTTGGCTTTGTTTTGTTGTATCTTAATTCCTCATAAAGTTATTTGCTTTTTTGTTCAATTCTAATTTTTAAGGAATTATTCTCAGTAAGCTTTTGCACCTCTTTTCCCATTTAGCCATTTTTTTTTTTCTTTTGAAGGCACTCTTTTCTTCATTGGCATTTTGTATTTCTTTTTGCAACATTCCTACTTCTCTTCTTAATTTTCCCTCTATATCTTTTACTTGATTTTCAAAATCCCTTTTGAACCTTTTCCTAACCTAAGACCAATTCTTATTTTTCTTGGAAGCTTTAGATGTAGGAAGTTTTACTTTGTTGTCTTCTTATGATATTATATTTTTGATCTTCCTTATCACTATTGTAACTTTCTATGGTCAGAATTTTTTTTCTGTTGTTTGTTCATTTTTCCAGCATATTACTTTGCTTTTAACTATTTATTAGAATAGGACTCTGTTTCCAGATGGAAGGTATTATGTCCCATGCTTCAGGGGGTTTTAGAAATCCTTCTAGGGACTGAAGGGGGTGGGGAGGAGGAGGGGATAATTTGGAACAGAAGGCTTTGCAAGGGTCAAAGTTGAAAAATTATTCATGTGTATGTTTTGTAAATAAAAAGCTTTAATAAAAAAAAAAAAATAAAGTAGCATTCTGTTTCCAGATGGAAGGTATAATGTCCCAAGCTTCAGGGAGTTTTAGAAATCCTTCTAGGGACTTGTATTGTGAGTTAGCACTGATACCCAGATCTGATTATGGACAAAGCCACAGAGTCCTGTCACAGTGCCATGAAAAAGGCCAAGGAGTTGTCCTGTGACCACTTTTCCAGCCCTCTACCTGACCTTTGATCTCAGGAAGAAGCCCGTGCTGTTGCTGAGATTGCTGCTGGTACTGCAGCACTGCTTGTGTCCCTATTGATTCAGTGCCCCCCAGAACCTGATCCTATGCTGGAGCTTCCCTCACCCCCTAGTCTTGCTGTGTTGTCCTTGGTCTTTGTGGGCTTAGAGTTCTGGAGATTACTGCCACTGCTGTCTGTTCCTGGTTTCCTGAGACCTTGTTTGGGCTGACACATTTGCATCATGATTAGGTACTGAACCACTCTATGCAATAGACCCTTTCTGCCACACTTTAGCTGGCAAATTGTTCCACTCTGTCTTTCTATAGGTTCTGGCCCGCTAACATATGTTTAGAGTCATTATTTAAAGATATTTGGAGGAGTTTTGGGGGAGAACTTGAGTGAGTGCCTACCTTCACTCTGCCATCTTGGCTCCACTCCCATTTAAGCTTCTCTTGGTAGAGTGATAGGAGAGAGTTGCCATTTCCCTCTCCAGCTCCTTTTACAGATGAGGGAATTGAGGCAACCAGGTACAAATAATTTGCCCAGAGTTACACAGCTAGTCAGTATCTGAGGCCAGATTTGAACTCAGGATAATGAGTTTATCTGGTTCCAAGCCCAATACTCTATCTATTGAGCTAACTAGCTGCTTATATGAACTTTCAAATAACCCTTAGTCACCACCTGTAACGAGCTGTCGTCTCCAGAAGCTGCTGGATCGCTCTCTGGGAAGAGATCTGCTGTGTCTACTCAAATCTTTCCGACAGATTCTTCTTCCTGTAACGAACCGTTGTCTCCAGGCAGTTGCTGTTAACTCTTGTCCTTAGAAGTGACTTCCCTTCCTGCAGAGAGCCCCGTCAGGCCTGATGTAATGCAGAGAGTCTTCTTCTTTCTCTGAGAGCTCTCTTTTATTCTCCCAGAGAATGGGCGTGGGATAATGCAAGGGCTTCTGGGAAGAACCACCCCAGCCAATGAGCTTGCCCCCTCTATCAAGTCAACCTGAGTTCTCACCTTGTAATTGTCCAGAAAACCTGAATTCTCACCTTGTCACTGTCCAGACAACCTCAGTTCTCACTTAGTAATCCTAACATCTCCCCCTTTCTTTTGATTTAGAACATAGGACAGTCATGACCTTGAAACATAAATCCATCAATATGGGAAGTATTACAGATAATTACATAAATGACCTTGAAACATAAATCCATCAATATGGGAAGTATTACAGATAATTACATAAATTACATAAGCATATAGTAACATAGTAACATAACACATGCTAGAAGCATATAACATAATCATAAATTGAAAATTTATAAATGTCCATAAGTCCATTGTCCATTAGTCTCATCTTGTGTGAGGAAGTCCAATGATTCCTGCTGGTTTTAAAGTTCTTTAACAGTCTTCTTATTATCCATGCTCTTTCAGTGTCAGATGTTTCTTAGATCTTCTCCTTTATTTTGAGGTCTTTCTCTTTTTCTGTCTCTCTCTGATGGACAAGGCGAATATGACTCGTTGGCACCCATCTGATTCCTTCTCCTGCTGAAGAAATACAAGCAAACCTTCTCCCCCAGGCAGTTAACCTATCTGGTCCCTTCCATTCACCACTTTCTGGATCTCTCCACATCACCTGGCGATTATCTAAGGACAGTGGAGATGCTCTCACTGGACACTGCCCTTCTGGTGGGTTATAAAACCTGTCTGCCGGAGCCAGTGCATCTTTGTCAAAAATTAGAAAATTAATGGTATAGAGAACTAAATTTAGAAGTTCCCTAGGGCTACCTGTGGCTCCCCCTTTCTTTTGTTTTTGGAGGAGTGTCTTAATATCTCTGTTTCTTCTCTCTACTATTGCCTGCCCTTGAGGATTAAAGGGTATGCCCGTGGTATGTAAAATCTTATACTGTGCACAAAAGTGTGTAAAATGTTTGGACGTATATGCAGGTCCATTGTCTGTTTTTATTGCTTGTGGCACACCCATAATTGCAAAAGCTTGTATAAGGAATTCAGTGACCACTCGGGCTGTCTCTTTTGCTGCTGGCATTGCAAATGTGAATCCTGAAAAGGTGTCTACCACGAAATGAATAAAAGATAGACGACCAAAAGATTTATAATGGGTCACATCCATTTGCCAGATTTCATTGGGTCTCAAACCACGAGGATTCTTCCCTGGAGGGAGTGTAGGAGCATGGAAAGGAAGACAAGCTGTACAGCTTTTTACTATGCTCCTAGCTTCCTCTCTTGTGATTCCAAATTGTAAACGTAAAGCTCGAGCAGCCTGATGATATTTAGAATGAGATTCTTGTGCTTCCTGAAATAAAGGACTACTGGCTAACATGGTTAGAAGGCTATCTGCCTTTGAATTTCCATCAAAAATGGGACCTGGAAGTCCACTATGTGAGTGGACATGCAAGATATAAATCTTGCCTGGATGTTTTCTCACTTGCTCTTGAAGTTCCTTAAAGAGCTGATAAATATTGGAGGCTGCAAATTTTATTTGGGCTGTGGCAATTCTTTGTACTACACCTACTGAATAGGCTGAATCAGTAATTATATTTACGTCTCCTGGGTAATAAGTGAGAGCTAGCATGATAGCAAATAATTCATTCTGTTGAGTGGATTGAAAAGGAGTCCTGATTACTCTCTTTATGGTTAAATCATGAGAGTATATGGCACAAATATTTTCTTTGGAGGCATCTGTAAAGATTGTTGGTCCTTTAAGAGGAACCTTAGAAACCTTTTCTTCAAAAATCCATCGCCAATTATGTAGTAGCCGGGTAATCTTTAATGGAGATCCATGTGCAAAATTTGGAGCGGTGGCCAATAAAATTTGCCATTCTGGGATGTTCTCACAGCATACATTAATCTGTGCGTTAGTATAGAATGTGTATATTTTTTCAGGACTTATCCCAGATAATTGTGTTACTCTCTTAATAGCCTTTAATAAAATCCTAGCCACAAGCACTGGGTAAGGTGTAAGGCTTTGTTCTGGTTGTGCTGGGAGGTTCACCCACTCAATCACTCTGTCTCCTTGGTGAAGGACTGCTGTGGGTGCCTCTTTTGTAGCAAAAACTGATATTTCCAAGGGTTTTTGAGTGACTCTTTCAACCACATTGGATAAAGCCAGTTCAACTTCTCTCAAAGCCTTTTGTGCTTCTTTTGTAAGCTGGCGTGGTGAATTTAAAGCACTGTCTCCCCTTAAAATGTCATATAGTGGTTGTAGTTGATTGGTAGTTAAGCCTAACACTGGACGCATCCATTGGATATCTCCTATTAATTTTTGAAAGTCATTTAAGGTGTTCAACTTCTCTGTTCTTAAGGAGAGTTTTTGTACTGTAAGCACCTTAGGATATACTTCATATCCTAAATATTGAAAAGGAGCATGTCTTTGAATTTTTTCTGTAGCTATATGCAGTTTGTAGTACTTTAATGTTTCCATGGTCCTTTGTAGACATGCCTCTAACATTTGTTCCTCAGGTGCACATCCCAAAATATCATCCATATAATGTAACAATATTACTTTTGGAAAGGCTTTTCTTACTGGAGCAAGAGCAGCTGCAACATACATTTGGCACATAGTAGGGCTGTTTTTCATTCCCTGTGGCAAAACTGTCCATTCATATCTTTTATAAGGCTCAGCCAAATTAACACTAGGCACTGAAAAAGCAAATCTTTTCATATCCTCCTTATCTAGAGGAATAGAATAGAAACAATCCTTAATGTCTATAACCCATAGAGGCCATTCTCTTGGCAACTGAGTAGGAGATGGAAGTCCAGGCTGAAGAGTTCCCATAGTTTCCATCTGTTCATTTACTCTTCTTAGATCAGTTATCATCCTCCATTTTCCAGATTTCTTTTTCACCACAAATACTGGGGAATTCCAAGGACTTAGAGAAGGCTGCAAGTGTCCTTGGTCAAGTTGTTCTTGCACTATGTCTAATAAGGCCTGAATTTTATCACTTCTTAAGGGCCACTGTTCTACCCACACTGGTGAATCAGTCTTCCACTGAATAGGAACTGGTGAAAGTGCAGGTAGGCCTTCAACAGCAGCCCTGCCTAAAAAGCCGAAGTGCTTATTTGTAATCCTATCTGCTGTAAAATGTCTCTTCCCCACAGATTGATGGGGATTTTTTCAACCACAAAAGGAGTAAAAGCTCCTGTTTCTCCTTCAAATACCCATCTCAAAGGTCTAGCACTAACTTCTGCTGCTATTGATCCTCCCACCCCAGACATATAGGTGTCTGCTTTAATCTTTGGCCAGTGACCGGGCCAATTGGCACCTCTAATAACTGTATGATCTGCACCCGTGTCTACCAATCCTTCAAATGGTATTCCGTTTATATAAATAGTAAGCATAGGTCGGTCAGCTGTCACAGCTGCTGTCCAATATATTCCTGGATTTTGTTCATTGGAGTCAAAATCTAGGCGACTATCACTAGGTTGCTTATTAGGGGTCCGTAACAATAAGCCTGATGCTACTACTTCTCCTGGTTGATAAATCACACGTTGTCTGCCTGTGTTAGTGACTGGGATATTAGATACACGTTCTCCAGTCTCCCACATCAGTGTATGGATGGACACTGTTTTGTAGGCACTCTCAGAAGGTGAAATGGTCAAGCCTACTGTGCCTGGAGGCAAAGGATCCATAGGCTCAACAGGAACAGATTTCACTTCTCCAGGGAGTATCTCAGTAGTCTCTACTGCACACAACTCTATTTTTCCTAATTTCAATCCCTTTCTTCCATCTGATTGCCTTTTGGCTGATTGATCGTGTCTTAAAATTCTCTGGATGTAACCTCGGCTGCCATCATGCCCCACTTGGGGGGCTGAAGCTGGGCCCCACCTGTCATTTCCCTGTGTCAATCTACATTCGGAGGCCCAGTGGAGGCCCTTGTGACATTTTGGACATGGAGTTTTAGGTCTTCTCTCACCCTGTCTTCTCACTGTATCTCCATATCTACACTGAGCTCTTAGATGCCCAATTTTTCCACATTGAAAACATCGCCGAGTTTCTCTAGAAGGCCCTTGCCATGAGGGACCCTGTCTTTCCACATTCATCATTGTCCGGGTGTAAAAAGCATTTGTTCCCACTGTAGCACAGCGTCTTATGATCTCCTCTAAAGGAGCATCTTTGTCTAATCCCCATATAATTCTTTTGCAAATCTCATTGGCATTTTCCTTAGCCAGATGTCTGGTCATTATTTCTGTAGCTGAATTTTCTCCAATAGTTCTTTTGACAGCAGTTTGCAAACGTCCCACAAAATCTGCAAAAGGTTCATTGGGACCTTGCTGTATTTTAGTGAAAGCCTCTCCACGATCTTTCTGTCCAGGAAGGACACCCCAAGCTTTTATTGCAGCCTTAGCAATTTGTTCATATATTGTCATGGTATAATCAGTCTGTTCTGAATTCTCTCCATACCGACCTTCACCAGCCAAGTGCTCAAAAGTGAATTGTGTGTTAACTCCTATTTCCAAATTGCATCTGACTTGAATTTTACATAATTCATGAAATTCCGAAAGCCATAATAAATTTTCTCCAGGTTCCAGGCATATCCTTGCTATGGATTTCCAATCATTTGGGGTTAGGACTTCATAAGACAAACCATCTAGTAACATTTTGACATAAGCTGATGTAGCCCCATAAAGGGTACAACCTTTTTTCAAATCCTTAATTTTATTCAAATCTAAAGGTGCATATCTTCTCCTTTTTTTACCTACAGAGTCAATCTCTTCAATCACAGGATATGCATGTATAAAATCACTTATATCCTGTCCTTTTTTAGCTTTAACCAATGCTTTTTCTAATCTTGTCATAGGCTTAGGCTTCTTCACAGGCAATTCTGTTTGTGTTTCTGCCTCTTCCCCTCTTTCTTCCTCCATCTCTGAAGGTGGGGTTGATGTGGGCCTGTCAATAATCTGTTCTCTAGGCAGGGTTGAAGCTTCTTCAAGAGAATCATACCATAATTCCTCATTTAAATCCTCTTGCTCTAGGGAAAGATCTTGATCTTTCCTTTTTTCCTCACACTTCCTCCTCTGTTCATTTTTTGAACTTTTCCTTCTCCTACAACTTGCTTGATAGTTTAAGGCTAATTGAACTATGTTGTAGATATAAAATACTTCTGCAGAAATTGAACGAGGCCCATTTTTTGCTTGAAATTCTTTCATTTCATATCCCACTAGCTTCCATTTATCTACATCTATCTTTTCTTCCTCTAAGAACCAAGGGGATGTGCGTCTTAATGCAGCCAAGAGTTTAGCAATCTGTACCCAGGTTACAAGTAAACTCTGCTCCTCAATTATCTTGATTATACTCTCTATAGTACCACTCCTGAATGGAGCTGAGGTTGCGTCTGGGGCTGAGGTTGAGTCGGCTGAGGTCCAGGGATTGAATATAGCTAACATCTGCCCCATTTCAGCTATTAAGAGATTCCTGGTTTAGCCCTTAACAAGTTAAGTTCCTTATTTATCTATTAGCACGCTCACTTAATCTTTAACAAAGTTTCCTCGTTACTCACGGTTCTGGGTCAGAGAGACTGAGATCTAGATCAGAAGCTTTTCCACTGGAATCAGGACTGTGTCTGTCCCTGTTCGGGCGCCAAATGCGAAGGTCTGGTCTAGCTCCTCTTGTCAGGATAAGCAAAAGTCCTTGCCCCACGTTGGGCGCCAATTGTAACGAGCTGTCGTCTCCAGAAGCTGCTGGATCGCTCTCTGGGAAGAGATCTGCTGTGTCTACTCAAATCTTTCCGACAGATTCTTCTTCCTGTAACGAACCGTTGTCTCCAGGCAGTTGCTGTTAACTCTTGTCCTTAGAAGTGACTTCCCTTCCTGCAGAGAGCCCCGTCAGGCCTGATGTAATGCAGAGAGTCTTCTTCTTTCTCTGAGAGCTCTCTTTTATTCTCCCAGAGAATGGGCGTGGGATAATGCAAGGGCTTCTGGGAAGAACCACCCCAGCCAATGAGCTTGCCCCCTCTATCAAGTCAACCTGAGTTCTCACCTTGTAATTGTCCAGAAAACCTGAATTCTCACCTTGTCACTGTCCAGACAACCTCAGTTCTCACTTAGTAATCCTAACAACCACCCAGCAGTGGAAGTAGCTTATTTCCTTTCTGTTCAATATTTTTGGGTTGTATTGACATCCCTGGTATTTCTAGAATCAGTGCTGCCCTCACCTCTGACATTCCCTTCCCACCTCTCCCCCAAGTAGGAACTTTTGACAAAGATGTTGGACTGTTGGAGTAACTTCCCATCCCAACAGGTCAAGGAGTCTGCATGGTATAATCAGTATGGCAACTACCCCTGGGACCTGCCAGTCAGACAGCTTGTGAGTGAGAGTGACATCCCCACCTTGCCAGGCAGAGCATCCAGCTCCCAAAGGAACCTGGGCAAATAAAAGCCTGGGGGTCAAAAGGCTGGACTAGGACTGGTCAGCCACAACTTGCAATTAATCAACCAACCAACAAAAATTTTTAAAACACCTACTAGAAGCCAGGCACTGTTAGGTCCCTGCCCTGGAGAAGTTATATTCTAATGGGAGAGGTAAGAAACGTCATGTATACATCTATAAGTGAGGAACATATAAATCAAGAGTTACAAAGTAGTTCTGGAATGAAAATTAACACGTTTTGATTGTACCTGGTTTTACATGCCAGAACCGAGTACAAGGCTGGGAGGGGACTGAACTGCTGCCCCAAACAACAAGAATTTTAAAGCATCTACTATGTGCTAGCTATCATATTAGGTCTTTGCCCTTGAGAAGTTACATTGTGATGGGGGATTCTGTGTATGGATACAAGTCTATACAAGATAAATCAAGAGATACAAAATAACTCTGGAAGGAAAATTATCAAGTTTCCATGTTTCTGTTTTTACTGCCATAACAGTGCAAGGCTGCCATAAGACTGAGCAGCTGCCCCAAACAAGAAATTTTAAAGTATCTGTTATCTGCTAGCTATTATATTAGGTCCCCACCCTTGAGAAGTTACATTTTAAGAGACGGAGCCAGTGTGTATGGATACAAATCTATACAAGATAAATCAAGAGACACAACAAGTTTGGATTTGCTTTTGGTTTTACATGCCAGAATTGAGTACAAGGCTGGGAGGGGACTGAGTAGCTTCACCAAACAACAAGAGTTTTTAAAACATAACTTTTGTTATTATCATTATCATAATTGTTATTATCTGCAAAATGGAAATCAAAACACACCTGCCTTTCAGAGCTGCTGGGAAGATCGAGAGAGACAATAAGTGTTTCTGTAGAGTAGGTGACTTGTATAAATATTTATAGGGTGCTTTAAAACTGGCAGCAATTATTATTGTGCTTATTCAAGGGTGGGCTTGCCCCATTATAAAAAGATCTTTTACCAGAATGGGCTCTGGGTAACATGGGGCTTACCGGTTTGTCCTGTACACAGGCTTACCCAGAACAAAAAGGGAGAGAACCCAGACTGCCAGAACTGACTCTTATCCATGAAGAGCCCAGCCGGGACCTTCAGGCCTGTTACCTGAATAGGGCAAGCCTCTCTCACCTTCTGCAGCCTCACTTCCTTATGTCAAAGGACCTAAAGTTTTCCAGATTTCAGATAGTCTCACATAGGCTGAGATACAACTAGAACAGGGTGACTGGGGCTTTTCCCCAAGGGGGTGAAACTTAGAGGTGTCTGAAATACAACCTTCCTCCATAGTGTTGCACCACAAAAAACTTAGCACCTAATTAGCAATACAAACATGTTGAAACAGGACACCAAAAGATGGGAAACTTCTTTTCCAACAGCCCACAGCCCTCCTTCCCTGACTTTCTCTGGGAGGGGTACCTACTCATATACCCTGAGGTCTCTAGATCCTCCTCCCCTCAGCTGAATTTTCCCAAGTACCAAGATTGCTGGTTACAACTCTCTTCATGGACCTGTTCAGAATATCCTTCACTCAGAGAAAGATATAATCCTCATCTTTTCAATCAGAAGGGGGATTAACTGGGCAGTATTGTGGTCCAGGCCTTGCTGAAGTGAAAACAATTCTTTAAATAAAAACATATCAAGGGATGGAAGGGCTCTAGAAGTATACCATTTTATAGATGTGTAGACTGAGGCCCACAGAAGGAAAGGGAGATTTGACTCAGCTCCTCAAACTGCGTTGCAGCATTTGGCCAGGAACATTATGAGAGGTATTTAAAATTCACTGCTTATTAGCTCCTATAATCTTCACCCTCATCCTGCCTCAGAGGCAAAGTGATATTAATTTATGTTCATTTGACAGATAAGGCTGAGATAAGGACAATGACTTTGCCAAAGGTTGCTTGGCTAGGAAGTCACAGCTATCCCATAATTTAAGGGTTAGAATAGATCCCAGAAGTCATCTGGTCCCAGCCATGACTGAAAAGAATGTCCACAATATGCCATGTCCTATGAATGGTCTCTCAGTCCTGTTTTATAGCCCCTAGGAAGGAAGAAATCCACAAGCTCTTGAGGCAGCTCCTTGCACTAAACGGTTGCATTATGTGGGATTCTTTGACCTCAAAAGCAGACACCAGGCTTGTAAAGATCCTTTAAATGGGTGGCCATGGCGCAACAGGAGATTGAGTGGTCCAGAAGTAATCTCTGTGGATATAGGACTGCCCTGTGGGTGGGATTTTGGCCATATTGAGATTTGAATGTTTTTATTTTTTAAGAAGTCTCTTCCCCACTGATTAATGGGGGATCTTTCCACTGGAAAATAAATAAGTTTTACTGTTTTAAATTTAAATTTCCATTTCCAAGAAGTAGCACTAGTTTTAACTACTATAGATCCTTTTATACCTGACACATAGATAGTTGCTGTGATTTTTAATCTATTACCAGTCCAGCTGGCACATCTAATAGCTATATTACTTATATCTGTTTCTACCAAGCTTTTCAATGGTTTGCCACTCATACAGATAATGAAAAAAGAACACTGGGCTATGAAAGCTTCACTCCATGATATCCCTGAATTCTTTTGCCTAAAATCAAAGTTTGAATTTCTGATACTGAATTGTACTTCAGGAGTGTGAATTAATAGATCTCATGTTACTTTTCCTCCTGGGTCAAAGATCACACACTGTCTATTTATTCTAGTGATAAAAACAGCAATTTTCCAAATCATTCTAAACATAAACACTGTTTTATAAGTACTAGTAGGGGGTTGGGAAATCAAGCCCACCTGTGGAAGTGAAAAATCCACAGGGTAAGGAAAGAGGAGTTCCAACTCTCCAAAGACTGTCCTAACAGTTTTATAAGTATAAAACGCCAGTCTCTCTAACTGCAAGGTCTTATCCTTGTAAGGTTTCTTAGAAATTAATTGAACTGTATTTTTAAAATTTTTCTGAATATTATAGTCAATACATCACAATTCCTTTTTGCCTTGGGCCATAAAGCCTACTCCTGTCTTTTGAAATGAAGACATAGGAGTTTTGAATGGATTAATGGGCAGCTGATATTATTATAGCCCTTCCTTTTCCTCCTCCTTCTCCTTTGGCCCACAAAGGTGGGGCTGAGGGGAGAGGGTCAGGAATTGGAAAATCCCCCAAAGGCCTATTTAAAATCCAAACTGAGCTTTGCACATAACAAGAACTAAACCTCTTCTCAATGGAAGGGTAATCAATAAATTCCTTAAGACAATAATGTGAGATAAATCAACAAAACACTAAGAAGAATTTCTCCAACTGAAGTCCACGTGGTTCATTTCTTTCCCTCCTTAGCTTCAGGCACTGGTTTGAACTCTTCCTGTTCTAACTGTAGTAACCTAGTTTTTTCTTCTTTCTCTATCTCAACCTGTAATTTAACCTGCAATTCCAGTAACTCTTTTTTAATTGTTTGTAGTTCTATTTTTAACTCAACTTCTAGTTGTATTTTATATTCTATACTGTCATACATACACATTAGCTCTAGGTTGCTCCCTCTCCGAGATATATTTAATGGGTATGGGGATAGCCTTCTCTGAGCTTGATTACAAGCTTCCTGTTGTTCTTCAGTGGTGATCTTTGTTAAAAGACCTTCCACCTGGCTCTTTAACCTATTTATATAAGCATTATGTTCAGCTGTATCCTTGAGCCTGATCCCGGGGTTACCTGGATCCATATTGCCTACCTTCCCTCCTAAGCAGCATTTCTACCAGATCTTTCAGAATCTTAATTCTGAATATTAAATATTAATTTTCAAAACCTGATAATTTATGATTCATCCACGTTGGATGCCATCTATAACATATCCTCCTAGCAGTTACTATTACCAGTCTGTCCTAGGCCCAACAGAGTACCTTTGACCACTGACCTTTGCAGTGTCAACTCTACCCAGCTCGCCTCCTCTCAGGCCTTCAAAGGTCTCTGGCCACTATTTCTTGAATAGTAGTTTAATAACTGATAGCACACTCAAGAACAGCCACATGTAATCTTAAAAAGCCTTTATTATACCTGCTCACATAATGCTCTGACTTAATGCCCTCACTTGTTAACTCCTTAGGGAACATCTGATCTGAAGATCCATGTGTTCACTACCAAACTCTTTACCTCTCTCTGCTATCCATCAGCTTGGCTTGGCTACCCCAGGTTAGGGAGCCAGATTAAAGAGAGTGACTTGCTGCCTGCAGTGGGCTTATAAAGGACTTGTGAGGTCACACACACAGCCAACCAGTGAGAGAGCCTGTCACCCATTATGAAGCTATCTCAATATGGCCAGGATCCCACCCACAGGGAAGTCCTATATTCACAGAGATTAATTATGGGCCACTCAATCTCCTATAGCACTGTGGCCACCCATTTAAAGGATCCTTACACAGGCTCTTTTCCCAAGTCTGATTTTCTTCAAGTGAAAGCTCTCCACTTCCTTCAAACAGTCCTTACATTACATGGAATGAAGTGGTTTCTGATACTTTTCAATGTCCAGTTTCAGAAACTTTTCCCACCCCCATTCCATTGGTCCCCATGTGCACTAGGGACTGAAGCAAAGAAGTCTGAATGGTGGAGGTCTGGCGGTTTGCAAGGGGCTAGATTGGGGAACAGATTTATTCTGTGAAACAAAATCCACGGAACTGCAGCCAGGGACAGAGGGATTCTACACGTGACAGTGTATTCTGCCATCAGGATGTGTGAGCTGCTACCCAGGGCTCTGGGAGAACACACATTCTTTCTCCAGATGTTTGCTGTGGATCTTTCAGACCAGAGTGTGCTAGCCAGTCCATTAAAACTTCAGTCTTTTGAAGAACAGGCAAGAACCTGCTAAGGTCAAGGAAGCCAAATCCCTGAATGTGCCCAGAGGCTGGGACTTTTACAAGGTAATTCATTCCAAAGAAATCCCACTTATAAACTGGCTTTTCTCTTTCCTGAGCCAGGCTGACTTTAAATGGGATATCTTTTGAGTGGATATATTTGGGGAGGCTGCTCCTGTAACCTTGTAATTATTGGAATTAGTCAAGTATAACTGAAATAACTGAGCAGCAACAAATAATAATTGATATGCAACCAGCACATCTATTGTACACATGTATGTTATAAGTGTGTGTAATTATAATTACATAATGTATGTTGTATTTATCATATAAATCTAATGCTATATAACAGTATTACATATGGGCATTATAGGAATACATTGTATTCCTGTGTGTGCATTATATTTGTATCTTAAAAATCATGTATTGTGAATGTAATAATATCTACACATATGTTATGTCTGTTTACTCATGAAGATAATTTCCAATATGAAATGATAGCACCAATCTCCCAAAGTCATAGTAAGACTGAAGTGAAATAATATCTGTAAAATGAAAGCTCTGAATATTATTTGATCCTCACAGAAGCAGGTTAGAAAGGTGCTATTGCTATTCCATTTTACAGGTAGGAAAACTGAGACTGAGAAGTAACTTGCCCAGGCCACACACAGCCAGTGTCGGAGGCAGTTTTTAAGCTCAGGTCTTTCTAACTACTAAGCCCAGGGCTCAGCCCACTCTGCTACCTGGGTCCTTATTTTGCCACACCCAAGATAATGACTTCCAATCCAGACTTCATTCCTAAGTCACGTCCTAAGACTCTAGTTGTAAGTTTCTCCTTCATGACTATTTATTGAGCTTCCAGTTTGTTGACATTCTTGTTCAGTTGTGTCTGACTCTTTGTGACCCTATTTGAGGTATTCCCAACAGACACAGGTGCAGTTTTCCATTTGTGAGTAGAACCGTGAGGCAGCTGGCTGCTACGTCATTTCCAGGACTAGGGACAGTGCTGAATACTGTTCTGGGCCAATACATGGAATGTTTGTGTGGTACAGAGGCACAATACATGCTAAAGTGGGACCAGAAGGCAAGATGCCTCGGTAGACCCTGGTTTCCTGTGACTAGACAAAAGATAACACAGGGTTTGGGGTCAGTTGAAGAGAGGGAGTAGGATTAAGTGGCTGGAACACTCTCACTCATTAAGAAAATTGAGATCCAGGAAGGGATCCAAAGAGAAATAAATTAACGGCCTTAGGAAGATATGTCTCTAAGGCCCAGTTTCAGGGAGTGACTGTCCTAGGGCAGGAAGGAGATTCAGGGGCAGGACAGGTGATCTGATGCCCAGATTCCTACTGAAGAAAACTTGCATGTGGACACTAGTACCCAATCTTTATTTAAACAGATGTGCAATGAGGAATTTTCATGCCTGGACAAGAGTAAGAAACCTAACAGGAGAAGGAGGGAGTCCAATCTGGCTTCCTATCTAATAGCTTTCTATTTTATTCTTGATGACTCATTTTAAAATCTCCATCTTCTGCATTGATAAAGGACCCATTGGGTTAAAGAACTAGTGTCCTAACTTGGTGATGACTCTGCCTTTCCCAGAGTTCTTGGCACTTTCAGACTCTTCTCCATAATGGTCCAGTGAGACTAGCTGTGGTCATTTGTGGTAGTGGAAACTTACAAAAATCAACTCATGTATCTTACCAAATGAAGGCAGGGAAACTGCTGATAGCCTGGGCTGGCCTCCTCAGCCCATCAAGACAAAGAATTACTTTCTCCTCCCAATAACAACTTTGTTTTGGCTCAGAATTACATTGGAAGCTCTCATGGACATCTTCCAGACACAGCTGTATTTCTCATCCATATTCTTCCCTGTCTGACAATTCCAGCTTTTCCTGTGTACTGGCTTATCCTCCCATCCTTCCCAGGTCTCACTTGGCCTATTAGGTTCACAGAAAACAAAATTATTTCATTCATGAAAAGCAAGAAATCTTTTCCTCATATCCCACAGAAGATGTCCATTGAGATCCATTTCATAATAAGTGTAGGGAGAGCTGTAATCTGCTGATTGTGAAACCACTTCAGCTTCTTTCACATCTGATGCCTCCCACTTTCTCCCTTCACTTTACCCAGAATCTTCCCGGGAACTTTCCTTCATAAGGTGCTTTGGGGAACAGTTCTGGGAAGCTTTATTCTGTAGATATGATTTGTATGTTCCTGGAAGATGATCTGGGACTGAATCACCCATAAATAACAAAAGTGAGAGGTAACTGGACACAGTCTCAGCCTTGGAATCAGGAGACCAGGATTCTGGTTAAGTGACCTTAAATGAGTCAGCACCTTCTGCAATTCTAAGAGAGAGGAAGGTTGGAGTTGGTGGAGGAAATTTGGGCATTGGAAGTTCCCTACACCATTCTAGACTAACCACACAGTACACTGAAATTCATGACACCTCTTTGAAAAGCCTGTTACTTAATTCAGCTGGACCCCAGCATAACCTTTGGGAAGGAGGTGCACTGTAATGTTCTTAAATTGTGAGGGTCTGGTCGTCTCTCAGTTGTAATCCTTCTCTGGGAGGAGGTTTCTTTTCTGTATAATCTTTTCCTCTATGAGCATGTTTCTTGGGAGGCTTCTGGAGCCTTCAGCCAGCCTCTTCTTCTTCCTGAATCCTGGCTCTGAATCTCCTCCAGCTCTTGTCCTTCCCCAGTCCAGACTGCTTGTCCAGGCCCATTGTTGCCTCTTTTATCCTCCCAGAGAATGGGTGTGGGATAATGCAAGGGCTTCTGGGAAAAAGTACTCCAAAATCCAGGAATATATTGGACAGCAGTTATGACAGCTGACCGACCTATGCTTACTATTTATATAAACAGAATACCATTTGAAGGATTGGTAGACATGGGTGCAGATCGTACAGTTATTAGAGGTGCCAATTGGTCCGGTCACTGGCCAAAGATTAAAGCAGACACCTACATGTCTGGGGTGGGAGGATCAATAGCAGCAGAAGTTAGTGCTAGGCCTTTGAGATGGATATTTGAAGGAGAAACAGGAGTTTTTACTCCTTTTGTGGTTGAAAAAAATCCCCATCAATCTGTGGGGAAGAGACATTTTACAGCAGATAGGATTACAAATAAGCACTTCGGCTTTTTAGGCAGGGCTGCTGTTGAAGGCCTACCTGCACTTTCACTGGTTCCTATTCAGTGGAAGACTGATTCACCAGTGTGGGTAGAACAGTGGCCCTTAAGAAGTGATAAAATTCAGGCCTTATTAGACATAGTGCAAGAACAACTTGACCAAGGACACTTGCGGCCTTCTCTAAGTCCTTAGAATTCCCCAGTATTTGTGGTGAAAAAGAAATCTGGAAAATGGAGGATGTTAACTGAGCTAAGAAGAGTAAATGAACAGATGGAAACTATGGGAACTCTTTAGCCTGGACTTCCATCTCCTACTCAGTTGCCAAGAGAATGGCCTCTATGGGTTATAGACATTAAGGATTGTTTCTATTCTATCCCTCTAGATAAGGAGGACAGCACTACAAGAAGAGGAGAAGTCTCTGCATTACATCTGCAGGAAGGGAAGTCACTTCTCTGGACAACTGCCTGGAGACAACGGTTCTCTACAGGAAGAAGAATCTGTCTGAGAGATTTGAGTAGACAAAGCAGATCTCTTCCCAGAGAGTGATCCAGCAGCTTCTGGAGACGACAGCTCGCTACAGTGCACCAAGCATCATCATCCCCATTTCACAAGTAAAGAAGGTGACTAGGAGAAGCTAAGGCAGAAGAGACCTCAGAGGCCAGAAGTCCAGTCTCCTCATTTCTAGATAATGAGGCTGAAAGTCAGAGAGGGAAGGGGTCTTCCTGGGGCCAGAAAGAGAGGAAGTGTCAAAGCCAGGAGAAAATTATGATCTTTCTGGTAGCTGGTGGGTGGAGGGAGGGAGGCAGAGAGAGTGCAAGGGAATATAATGGGAAATGAAGGTGAGCTAAAATAAACAAGGTCAATAATATAATATAATAATATAGATTCTATATTTGAAAATATGAAAATAAGATATTGGTTTAAACAGATACTTGGACCAAAGGGAGAGCAATCCCTGTCTGCTTTCTCTGTTTCAGAAATTAGATTCTGGATCCCTTGGCCCCCTGGCCCCCAGATCAGTTTCTATTCTTCATCTCACTCATTTTGATCAGTCCATGCTGTCGTCCTGAGTCATGTCAAATTTTGGAGGCCCCTGAGTCATAACAGAGAAATGTATTTTTCCAAGAGAAAGATCATTGAAAAAATCAGTAATAAAGCCAGATATTCGCATGGATGCTAGAAACAAATGTTTACTTAGAAAAAAAAGTCAATTAAGAACAGCAGCTTCCTTTCTCCCCCCCCCCCCCTTTGTTGCTATAATGCAAGTTTAGCGGCTAACTTGGAGTTGGGCACTTTTTCCTTCAGCAGGCCTGGACTCCAAACACCATTTCTGCCACGTATTGTAAAGTCTCCAGAAGTGGGGTGTGAATGATATCACCGCTTGGTAACAATAATGGCCATTTATAGTTTGCAAAGCAATGTGCACACATCATTTCATTTGAGTCTCACAACATCAGAATTAAGACCTTGTTAACACTATTATACAGGTGAAGAGACTGATGGTCAGAGAAATTAATTGACTTACCCAAAGCCATGAGACTAGTAAGTGCCAGGAGTTCAAATTCAGGATCTGAACTGAGATTTTGCTGGCTCTAAATCTAGAATCATATCCACTATGCTAAACTATTTTGTGTATATTAGGATGAAGAGGGGAGAGAAGGGGGAAGGGAAGTGCATTTGATGTGAGTAGGTGAGTACCTGGAAGAGGAAAAAAAAGGATAAAAAAGATCTAGAGTGGTGAGATGAAGGCACTAAGCAAAAATATTGGGAATAGGGATGTTAACAATGAAAATTGGGAGCAAGGATGGGTTCAAATCTTGGCTTTCCCACTCATTAGTTGTACAACCATGGACAAATCACTCCACTCCTTTGAATTTCACTTTTCTCATCTATAAAATGAAGAGGTTAAGTTAAATGACCTTTAAGGTTCTATACAGCTTAAATTCATTGGATTCTGTCAAGTATGACTGTAATATTCTCTCTAAAATGTAATGTTCTCTTGTTGGGGTTTCTTGGGGTCTCTGGAGGCAGTCTTCCTTTCAGTTCAGTAATTACCACAAATGCAGCCAGGGATTAAAGTCCAAATCCTTTATTGTCTCTTTCCAAGTCTTGTCTCCTTTCCTGTGGCCCGGTTAGCTTTCTTATAGTCCAGATCCTTTATTATCTCCTTCCTGGGCTGGGCAGCTTTCTGGAGAGTCTTTCAGTCTGGCCTTGGTTCTGAGAGGTTGAGCAAGTGCTTTCTCAGGCTTCTAAATCTTCCCTACTGTCTCTGAATCCAAAGGTTTGTGCTTCAGCCTCCAGCCACCACAAAGGTGAAAGATGGAATGAATCTGTCTCAGCCTCCAAAAGTTTCTAGTGCACTTGTCCTTTCTGGCCCTAAGAGTTTCTTGTTTATATGCTGTACACTGAGTACAAACCAATCATTATATCACTAGGAAACCATTATTTGTTGTAGGATTAAATCAATGCTAAACTAGATTTAATCATTGTCTCCTTGTAATGCCAGAGAAACTGAGCAAGATAGAGGTTAGAGAGTATTCAATACAGAATTTATTAAATAGAGAGATTTACTGGGACCAATTGGATCCATAGTTGGTCCCAGGGCTGAAGGAGACTATTGTCTCAAAGAATCCAGCACTGAATATCAGATACAGCATTCTTTTATAGAGTAATAAGAACAATGACATAATGGGGGAGGTACCTGGATGGAGATGACCTTATGGGGGGAGGCACCTAGGATAACAAGGTGGAGGGAGGTACTGGAGAGGCTCCTAATAGTCTAATGATGTCTAAAATGGATAAAGACCTATCCCATCAAACATTAAGAGGGAATGACTATAGCCTAAGGTCTAAGATATAAGACTTTTATCCTAACATTAAAACGAATGGTTATAACCTGAGGCAGAGTAACTGAATAGGACAATTAGGGAAACTGGGTCAGGACATTAAAAGAGAACTGTGGCACAACATCCTCAATTCCACTTAGTACCTTTTTTCAAGTTCTGGCCCATAACATCTCCTTGTAGAATTAAATCAGTCATACTGAACCATGCTAAATTAGCTAACTATTGTCTCTATCAATTCCACTGGCTTAGTACCTTGTAAGAATCCTTTGTTTCAAGTTCAGAGTTTTGTCCCATAACATATAACCACTTTCATTAACCAATAAAGGCAAGTTGTTGGAATGGCCACCAGGTGGTACCATAGTGTGCACAGCATTGGACCTCAAGTAGATCTTGAGTTTATTAGCTTTCCAACTACGCAAACTTTTTCATAGCAAAGTTTTAAAAATTAAAGTGACTGCAACTGTGCATGAGCTAGGAATGTGGATCAGAAAACACAGAGAACATGACTTGATTGTAGAAAAGAACAATTAAAGCCTAACATCTATTTTAAGATATTCTGTGAACTAGCCTAACCCAAGCAAATGTAGATTGTTGAGCTAACAAGATGTACAGTTTTAAATTTTGCCTTGTGATTGACTTGTATACCATTGCAAATCTGTATAACTCATAAAGATTATTGTTTATGGGGCAGCTAGGTGGCATAGTGGATACAGCACCAGTCCTGAAGTCAGGAGGACCAGAGTTCAAATCTGCCTCAGACACTTAACAATTCCTAGCTGTGTGTCCCTGTGCAAATCATTTCACTCCAATTGCTTCAGAAAAAAAAAAAAAAAAAAAAAGTTATAGTCTAGCAAAAGATGAAGAGAACATTTAAATTTGCTTCTTAAACCTACGATACACAGGGAAATGGGGGTAGGGAAGAGAAAATCATACGTCCTTAAACTTTAATGTGTATTTCTTTATAGTTTTTAAATAAGTATATTGAACTTTTTTGTCTTGCTAATCTGTGTATGGCATAAATTATGTTGGAGTTATTTTACTAAGCAAGGTACAAATAAAATCAATAAAAGAATTTTTGCATTCAAACAAAAAAAGAGTCATGAATATTTATACTTCCCAGGGTTGTTGGGAGAAATACACAGGTATGAAATGCTTAACCCAGTGCCTGAGTTGTATAAAGGATGAGGAACGTTCAGACCTTGTGGGAATACAATTAAGTAATATGTTATCCCATTTGTATATACCTTTTCTAAGTGACATGGGATATTAACAAACTTGGGAAAATATGGGCTAAATATATTAAAGTATAATTAAAATATGCTTAAGCAACTTTCAAGACATAGACATACATTAACAGGCTGGCACATATTGGGCACTGCATAGATTATCAGGATTTGCATGAAAATCCCAGGGGTAATAAGATAAATTACTTTCTATGATTTGATAAGTTTTAAAGATATTTAACTAAATTGTAATCATGTGCTTGGTGATGTTTTCCATGCAAGAAGCTTCAGAGAAGCTGCTAAAGTAAATTTCTTCCTCTTTCAATGTGAATATTATTACATTATAATTTTATCTCTGATTATTGGAGTATATTTTTAAAAACCACTAGACAATAATAATAATAAATGACATAGTGTTGAGAAAAAAGCAGGGTAAAATCCTTTTAATGACATCTTTGTCTGTTCAGGTTCCTTGGAATGAGCCTTACTGATAGGAATATGGAATATTCAGGAAAGACTAGTTCCTCCAGGATGAGGTGAGCCCTTTACAGGACTGGTTTCCATCTTTGGTGTCCATCTGATCTACCAAACTCTCACCCATGACTAGAATTAGTGAAATGTTGCTGTTTGAGGAAGAGTTTTTGGAGACTTCATTTTGCTGTTACATTGAGTCTTGAATCCAGGTGTCTCCAGCTAGCACGAAAGTGGAAGTTGGAATGAATCTGATTCTGCCTCCAAGAGTATGGGGTTGTGGGTTTCCCAGAAGTCAATCCTAGTTGTGAATCTTCCAGAAGTCCATGAGCAGGCTTTTCCTTTAGACTTGTGAATCTCTTGGACTTGCGAATCTCCCCACTGAAATCCTGGCTCTCTGAATCAGCTTGAGCTTCCTGAAGTTCTCCTGGGAAGTTCTCTCTCCTTGACTCAATCCAGACTTTTTATATCCTCCTAAAGAATGGGCTTGTGGGTACTTCCTGGGCTTGTGGGAGCTCTCTTAAAGGGTGAATCTCATGGAATTATAGTAAATACATTACTGAATTAGAGAATTGTTAAGTACCATGCTAAATTAGATAATTATATACATTCCCAGTGACTTAGCACTTTGTAAGAATTCTAACAAGGGTTCTGCTTATGTGACCCTAAACAAGTCACACACACTCTCAGGACCTTCAGCAATTCCGAGAGTTCCTTCTAGGTATCAAAAGTCATTACTTTGATAATTTCAAGTTTGCATATATGGGTACCACTGTTTTGTTGGGTCTTCCCATTGTCAGTGATACAAATCAGTTAGTATGAAACACACAGGTCCTCTGCCTAGGCAAAGCCTAGATGGATCAATGGAACAGAGCCAAAAGAACCCAGCCCTTGAATCTGAGCTCAGAGAAGTCAGGGAGGATGTGATTACCTCATTTTGGGGGTTCTCACCTCCCTGAGAAGCCAGGGAAGGAATAACTACCTATGCTCTAAAACAAAAGAAAGCAGGAGATGTAATGGGCTAACACTAGAGCAATAACCCTGAGCAAGGATTCTTCTCTCTCCTCTCTCTCATCTCTCTCTCTCTCTCTCCTCTCTCTCTCTCCTCTCTCTCTCTCTCTCTCTCTCTCTCTCTCTGCTCTCTCTCTCTGTCTCTCTGTCCTCTCTCTCTGTCTCTCTCTCTGTCTCTCTCTCTCTCTCTCTCTCTCTCTCTCTCTCTCTCTCTCTCTCTCCTGTCTCTCTGTCTCTCTCTCTGTCTCTCTCTCTGTCCTCTCTCTCTGTCTCTCTCTCTCTCTCCTCTCTCTCTCTCTCTCTCTCTCTCTCTCTCTCTCTCTCTCTCTCTTTCTCTCTCTTTTCTTATTATAGCTTTTTATTTACAAGATATATGCATGGGTAATTTTTCAGCATTGACCTTTTCAGCAAGACCTTTTGTTCCAACTTTTCCCCTCCTTTCCTCAATCCTTCCCCCCAAATGACACCTTGACCAATACATGTTAAATATGTTAAAGTATAAGTTAAATACAATATAAGTATACGTGTCCTTACAGTTATCTTGAGGCAAGGATTCTTACAAAAGGTATTAACTCATGGAATTGATAAGACAATGGTTATCTACTTTAGTATGGTGATTAATAGTTCTCTAGTTCAGTATGATTGATTTAATCTTAGAACAAATGATGGTTCCCTAGTGATATAATGATTGGCTTACACTCAGTATGATGAATGGATTTAATTGTAAAAGAATATTTAGGAGGTCAAAGTCAGATTTAGAGACAGACTCAGAGATAAACGAGAAGATAGAGGACTGGAGGCTGGAAGACAGACTTGAAGATAAAGACCCTTGTGGTGACTCTCCTGTCTCCTTCACTTCTCCACTAAGACTAAGACCCATCTGAAGGTCTCTGAGAAAGCTAGTACAGGCCCAGATAATGGCGACAGACTGTGAAGGAAATAATAAAGACTTTGGACTTTATTCCTGACTATTCTTGTGATGCTTATTCTGCTAATGGGAGAGCCACCTCGAGGATGAGCAAAGATAGAATGTCTGTGGCTGACTTTGTCCTCAGTTTAAATACTTTATTATAATTACATAAATTGTAGAACTATTAACATCACCATGCTAATTACTAATTATATGTAAACTAGATAACCATTGTGTCATCAGTTCCATTGAGTTAACACCTGTTTCAAGTATACTTCAGCTGCACCTCCTCAGCTTGACCATTTGACCAATGAATTTTCAGAATGTGAGAAATTAAGGAAGGTTAAGTTCCCCAGAACAATTAAGTTTCAATCTCTCAGAAGCCTTGAGCAAACAAGGAATTGGGGAACTAGGGAGGTATAGGTGGACTTGGTCAATCAAAAAGACTTTGTAGTTTTGAGAAAACTACATGTTTAAGATAATAGCCCATCCAGCCCAAATTGGTTGGGGTCAATGACCTGACTAGATCTAGTCAGTACTAGGTTTGCTTAATAGGCTAACTGAATATTAAACAACACACTCCAAGGGAGGAGTTTTCCACTGAGCTCTTTACCTATTAACTGTGGATATCCATAATGCTTTATCTTGGGTCCTCTTTTCTTCTTGTCTGAATATTCATCTTCCTGGTTACAGAAGGTGTGAGTCTATTTAAGTTTGTATATGAAAAGAACCATTCTCTGGAGGTTCATCCAGTCTCCAGAGGATGTAAGACCATTTGAGTTTGTATAACTTTTTGTGAGTGATTTTACATAACTTTACAGGGTTGACTGATTTTGCTCTCATCATGGGAATTAGGGAAGACTTGAATGACATAAAACCTAAGAAAAACTAGAAAGGGAAATTAAGGCCCAGAAAAGAAAATGAATCTGCCTAAGATCATACAGGGAGACAGGGGCAGGCAGGATTTGAACCCCATAATTTTTCACTCTAAACCCAGGGCAACCTCAAATGAAAGGGTGGCACTAATTTGTAAAATGAGGAAAAGATATAAATATGAAAATAGAAACTAGGGGCTCCCCCCCCACAGATGGCAAAACATTATGGAAAGTCTGCTAGACTTGGAAGGGGAAAGGAAAACCTGCTCAAAGGAAGTGGCCTTGATACTCTCCTATATGACCACTGAGCCCCCATTAGAGGGATTCTGCAGTCCACCATGGGAGGGTTTTGACCAAATTCTCAGCCCTGAAACCTTGGGGAAAATGACATCAGTTCACTTTAACTCCACTTCTCTAGTGCCAAGACATTGAGCTAGGAGTCAAGAACACTTGGGTTCATGTCTTCAGACACTTTCCTATAAGCTTCAGTTTCTGTATCTAGGAAATAGGGATAATAATTTCTCCTTGTATCTTGTTTATATGTAGTTGTTCTCCTTGATTTGACTGTGTGCTTCTTGATAGTAGAGGCTGCTTTTCACTTTTGCAGATCACACAGAGCTAGGATGAATAGCCACATTACTGGATGACAGAATCCAAAAAGATATTGCTTGGCTAGGTTATCAGGTGAGAAAAATAATGTTTATACAAAATCATTTGACTATTACTATTACTTTGAATTGTTCCCTTCTCAGTCAAAGGCCTTCTCTTATATCAACTATAGCCAATTCTAGCTATGAAAATTATCTAGAAACCTTCAATTCTCTTCTTAATGGACAAGACCCAGTCTGAGTTAGATCCATGTCTAGGAGGATTAATTTCTAGTCTTGTTCTTTCATTAGATTTTGGGGGCAACCTAGCTCATAACAGAGAAAGGAAAGAAGGGAAGAACCTTGATTAAAGTGCCCAGAATAATAGAAGAAGCTGAAAACAGTTCCTCCAGAGCTGACCCAGAACTATGAATGGCTATTCTTTGAGGCTAACCATCCAATCAATTCTGAATCTGTTTCTCTTCCCTTGCCTTCTCATTTCTAACTCCTTCTCTTTTTAACTTTTTAACTTCCATGTATAACAGCATTCAAGTAGGATGGAAGACCAGGTGCAAGAGTGGAATAAGATTGGGATGTAGAAGTGGCAGAAGTGGAACAGGGGTGAAGGACTAGTCCCAATGTCATCCTGTTCTTGCCTGCTCTCATTCATCTCAGCTGCTCCATGCAATTTTTATGAATTAAAATTTTTTTTCAATTAACAAAAAAAATTTTCCTTTCCCTTCCATCTTGCCTTTTCTACAATAAAAAAGAAAAACAAAAGTCTTGTTTAAAATATGCACACACATATACATAAGTAAACACATATGTCTCCTTTTGAATCTTGGTCTCCTAATTGGTCTTTCTTGCTGTTCTCCTGGTCAGCAGCTCCTTCAGATCTCTTACCAAGCACAAGTTACTGTTTGTTTCTTTGCTTTGTTTTTTGACTGATTCAATTGTTCCAACAATTCAAACATTATGAAGTGCCTATTCTATGTGAACAGTACTGTGCTAGTTACTAGGGGTGCTAGTACATCAAGAAGAGTGAACCTGGGCAAATCATTTGATCCCGTTCACCTCAGTTCCCTTACATATCCAGCTGAAAGACTGATATTCCTAAAAAACTGCTATGATTGCATGACACCCCTCCTCAAAAAAGAATACTGAGGGCTCCTATTGCCTCTAAAATCATATTGAGGGGGTAGGTAGGTGGCACAGTGGATAGAACACCAACCCTGAAGTCAGGAGGACCTGAGTTCAAATCTAATCTTAGATACTTAACACTTCCTAGATGTGAAATCCTGGGCAAATCACTTAACCCGAATTGCCTCAGCCAAAATAAAACAAAGTAATATGGAAAATTCATTTGCCTACCACTTAAAAATCATTACTGCCTATCATTATTCCTCCATTTCAGCCAACCGGCCAACTTTCTGTTCCCCATTCATCTTATTACATCCTCTGACTCCCAGCTGGGACCCAAGGGCATATAAAGCCCTCCCTTTATGGCTGCAGTATCCTTCTTTGACCCTTCCAGACATTAGTCTTCTCTTCCTCTTGAAATGACCTTGTATTATATTCCATGGACTTAATCTAGGATCAGGTTGTATCCCTCCTGTGGAACACAGATTCCTTGAAGATGGACACCAGGTGGTAGTGATAACTGTGTTTTTGAGAGGTGCCCTTTCCCATTCTCTCAGCTATGACATTTTCAGAAGTAAGACCTTGCTTATAATTAGAAATTATAAAATCCTTGAAGATGGGGAATGTCCTTCATGGTGATCCTCATCATTCCTTTTCCCACCTTCATTCACTTCCTCTGTTCTCTGTGACATTTAAAAATTCACTCATTACTCTTCTCATTTATTTATTAGCTCTAATTAAATCCAATAAGCAGTTATTAAATGTTTACATAGTATTGTGCTAGGGGCTAATATATAAAGAGAAAGTGAAAAAGCAATTCCTGACTTCACAGAACTTACATCCTAATGAGGGATACAACTTTTAATTAGAAAAGTATACATAAGATCACTTGAGTAGAGAGACCTAACTCTAACACTGAGGGTATCTGGAAAGGTATGGGAGTTGGCTCATCAGCCCAGTCTTATTCACACTGCTCCTGGGATACCAGTAAAGGCTGGGGTGCAACGACCTTGATGAGGTTTAGAATTGGGGTACCTAAATGAAATTAGGTTTAATTGAGGTCTAGTGGCAGGTTTGGGACACAGGGAGTCAAATAGAGTTCCCCTGTTGTAAGGGTCCTTTAAATGGGTGGCCACAATGCAACAGGAGATTGAGTGCCCCAGAAGTAATCTCTGTGGATATAGGACTGCCCTGTGGGTGAGATCCTGGCCATATTAAGATAGTTTCATAATGGGTGACAGTTCTCTCACTGGTTGGCTGTGTGTGTGACCTCACAGGCCCTTTATAAGCCCCCTGCAGACAACAAGTTGCTCTCTTTAAGCTGGCTCCCTAGCCTGGGTAGCCAAGCCAAGCTGATGGATAGCCCAGAGAGGTAAGGAGTTTGGTAGTGAACACATGGATCTTCAGACCAGTTGTTCACTAGGGAGTTAACAGGTCAGGGCATTAAGTCAGGACATTATGTGAGTAGGTATAATAAAGGCTTTTAAGATTACACTTGGCTGTTCTTGAGCGTGCTATTAGTTATTAAACTACTAGTCAAGAAATAGTGGCCAGAGACCTTTGAAGGCCTGAGAGGAGGCGAACCGGGTAGAGTTGACACTGCAAAGGTCAGTGGTCAAAGGTACTCTGTTGGGCCTAGGACAGACTGGTAATAGTAACTGCTTAGGAGGGCATGTTACAGATTGCCACCCCTTTGGATTCAGCACAAGGATACAGAGTTAAATGAGATATAGTAGTGAAACCAGAGTCCTCTGTAAAGGAATTTACAGACCCGAAAATCTAGATTGATAGAAGAGGTTTATTATGGGGTTGGAAGCAAAGTCTAGTTAGTAAAGTTGAAGGTAGAGATAAAAGAGTACTAGAACCAGGGTTCCAGTGGGCAGAGATCCTTTGGCATGCCAAGTGTGGCATAGCTGCCATGTTTGGGATGTCTGCAAAGAGAAGACTCCAGCTTGGCTCTTTTATAATAGGGGGCTTTGGCTACAATCTGAAGGATACTTGTAGGTGGAGTCCCAGGTTGGCTCCAGGCTGGGTTTCAGCCAGGGTTAGAATTCGAATTAAATTCAATGGGTTTCCAGACTGAGCCCGATAACAAAGATGAAACTGCCCCCTCCCTGAGGCAGAGTCCAAGGAGCTGAGTTAAGAGCTCCCTTAGCAATCTACTTCCTGGATGTAATGTACATATCTGCCCACATGTTCAAATTATGGGGCAGATTCTCCAATTGACAAATGGTCAAAGGATATGAACAATTTCAGATGAAGAAATTAAAACTATTTGTAGTCAGATGAAAAGGTGCTTCAAACCACTATTCATCAGAGAAATGCAAATTAATACAACTCTGAGATACCACTACACACCTCTCAGATCAGCTAAAATGACAGGAAAAGATAATGACAAATCTTGGAGGGCACATGGGTAACAAAGTGGTGCAATGAAAAGAGTGCTGGGACTGGAGTCAGGAAGATCCGAGTTCTAATGTGACCTCAAGCACTTCCTAGTTGTGTGACCTTCTTTGCCTCAGTTTCCTTATGTGTGAAAGGAGCCAGAGAAAGAATGGGCAAACCACTCCAGTAACTTTATCAAGAAAATTTCAAATGGGGTCAGACAGAATTCTGACTAAGTAACAAAACAGCAAAAAGTAACAAGAGAAGAAAAAAAAAATAAGGTATCAAATACCTCCTGTAGAGTAAGAACCATTTCATTGTCTCTGTGCCCCCGTACCTAGTGGGCACTTAATATAGAATGCCCACTGATCGGTAGGTCTGAAGAGATGTAAGAGAATGTAGACATATAGAAAGAAGAAATGTCTCACAGAGGAGAAAAGAAAGGACTTTTGACCCATGGAACTCATACAGTGGAGCCTCATAGAAATGGAGGATATGGGCCCTTCAGTCAAACCCTGCAATTTGGGGTGAAAAGTATGGTCAAGTAGCCCTACTTTCTACCTAATGTGCTGAGAAAATAACATATGGAAGAAACATAAGATAGAGAAATTAACTTATCGCACCTCTGGAGAACTAGCTCCCAATCAATACCCCATAATTCCTTGCAAAAGTGATAAGAAATTCTATTCTGAAGGACAAAGCCTCCACCTGTAGAAGGCCCCACATGATGCAAAGCCCCACATATGGCAGACTGCCATGTTTTGTCTTAAAAGAAAGTTCTCAGAGGCTGTCTCCAAGAAAGGATGGGAATGATACCATTGCAGAATCCAACAACCCTTTCCCATGATTCATAGCGATAGTGCTTAAGAAAAATAAAAGGATATGGACATGGTGTTGGTTCCTAAACTTTGTCTTTTGTTAAAAACTTATGTGTTCTAGGACACCATGCAACAAGACAACCTTGATTGTCTACTAGGAAGCCAGTAACTTTCAGTTTTGTATTTGCATAGTGAATGCTGTCAGCCACTCACTCAATCAACTTTTATTAAACACCTTCTGTGTACCAAGCACTATCAGATTCCTCTTTCTAAAGGAGACAAAGACTGCTTTCACAGTCCATGGACTGTTAGCAAGGCTAGCTCATACAAGGTTAGTGAGAGACTAGAAAATTTGTCAGTTTATAAAATAGCCCCACAGAACTGGGGTGGTGGGGGATAGGCCATTATAAGGACTATTTATCATAGCCACCTATTGCCCATAGGAGAGTTAGTTGGAGTTTCCAGTGAGCAAGTGGAGAGGGCTGAGAGGGGAGTGTCTATGGTGAGAAAAGTGAGAAAAAGAGACCAGGTGTACAGACTTTTCTGATTCAGATATAGATACTGAAAGTGTAAAGGAAACCACATGGGTTATTATAGGGCAGGAGAATTAAACTAGGCATCAACTCTGGTCATGCCCAAACCTGCTACAGAAATACAGAGATTATTACATTCAGCCTTGAATGTACTGGTAACCAACCTGGAATGGTGGCCAACTCAGATGTAGAAACAAATTTAGCATCATTCTGGAGTTAGCCCATCCCAACTTCTAGCTCCATTGTAAAGCAGGGAAATCAGTGACAAGAGGATGTTTATTAGATCAGTCACTACACTAAGGTGTGATGCAATCAGTAATCTGAAGATATAGTTTAAGTCTTAATTGTTTATTTGTGTAGGTGACAATGGGAGGCATTCTTCTGTGAAAAATGCCTTGGATGAAATTGCATTGCTTTTGATGTGCATGTAAATAACTACATGTTGAAAATGGTTTTTATTTTCTCTTATGTTAATTTGATTATGTTTTATGTTATACTTATGTTATGGAAAAGCTTGTTAATTGTAGTAGATATTGGTACTTATAATTCAGTTGTGTTTTATATTGGGACTTATTCATTTTATTGAAGCAGGATAGTTTTGCTTGGTTAATTAGCCATTACTTTTAATTTATTGCTTGAGATATACATATATATGTATGTATATATATATATATATATATATATATATATATATATATACACACACACACACCTACATATACATGCATAGATATGCATCTCTTCCCTTCAAAGAAGCAGGTAGGGAACCATGCTCAAAGTTAGAAAGACTCTAATGCAAGTCTTGGAAGTTGCATGATGGGACACTGCTCTATGTGTGTGTGTGTGTGTGTGTGTGTGTGTGTGTGTGTGTGTGTGTGTGTGTGATCAATTTTTCCCCAAGTTCTGTCTAAGAAAGATAAACTAAGTTTTTCAAGCTGAATGACTCCACACTTTTCATCAGAGACACAGAAGGGGTCAGGTTTTGGCAGCTCAGGGGTTCATACAAGAGTGGGAGGGGGAGGGGACACAGAACTGAAAACTCAGGTATAGGAACAGGAATATCCCAAATTCCAAACTTGTCTTGTAGAAGTTATGAAGGGAAAATTCTGACTATCTGTGACCTGAGCAGGATCTGGGGGAGACTGTACCCCATGATATAAAGAGAAATTTAACAAAAGGATAGGGTGCATGAGATTGAGTTCAGGAATCTGGTGTGTGCATAGGTGGAGTAACTAGAAACAGTGGGAGGAGGGTTTTATTATTTTTTTTCCTTCCCTCCCCTTCTAGCCTTTATAAGATTCTGCTATTGGGAGTTACAAGCTAGTTAGAGAGAGAGAGTTTAGAGATTAAATCCTAGAATCCCAGGTGTGAAACAGGAAGAAATCCTGAGGGTTTTCAAGTTGTTTCCAGTCACTTAGCCAGTGAATGACAAAATCAAGACTACCTCCCACTCTTTCTGACATCCTGGATTATTCTCTCTTCCTTGCCCTCATTACCTTTCTTTTCCTTGCCCAAGCTACTCAACATGTTTATGGCTCATGCACTGGAGTGTATGAAGGACTTTATGAAGCAGACGGGGATTGCTGTTACCCTTGTGATCCAGGTAAGTGAGAGAATTTCTTCCTCTAGGGCAAATAATTATCTTACTCTGGTACATGGCTGCCTATTCCAAGCTCTCTTCCTTTTTTTCATGAGTCCATTCAAATGCCAGAACTATAGAATCTCAGAGCTTAAAGAGACCATGAGGGGAGGGAGGGGGTATTCTAAGAGTTTAGAGGAATGATGGAGGTGCAATAAGAAGGCAAACAATTTGATTTAAGCATAAAAATGTGTGTGCATGTGTGTGTGTGTGTGTGTGTGTGTGTGTGTGTGTGGTTATGTAAAACATTTTCACATTAGTCATGATGTAAAAGAAAACAGATCAAAAACCAAACCAGAAAGATAAAGTTTAAAAAAAAATGTGTTTCAGTGTAAATTCAGATTGTATCAGTTCTTTCTCTGGAGAGAGAGAACATTTTTAATCATAAGTCCTTCACAATTATCTTGTATCATTGTATTGCTACAAATAGTTAAGTCATTTTCAGTTAATCATGTTACATTATCCTTGTTACTGTGTATAATGTTTTCATTTTGTATCAGTTTGAATGGGACTGATTGGGTGAAGATTGTTCAGTTTGAGACTAAGTCACATGATCTCTATTCCCAGAACCAAGTCAAACCCTCAGGAAGTTACAGGAAGTGACATCGATGAGAGTGAAACTGTGTCCCCTTTAATCTGTAAAATAAGTCCTCTGAAATTGTGTCCCCAAAAGACAGTGTCTGACTCTAGGTACCACGCCTCCCTCCTTAGTGCTCTCAAAGCCTAGCATGCCTTCCTCCTTCTTCTCAGGCCAATCCCATTATGCCAGGCTTCTAGAAAACCTCCCTCTTCCCCCAGATCCTCAGGGGGATATAAATATTTGCTATCTAAAAATAAAGTTCTCTTTCACTTCACCCCTACCTCCTGGTGGTCTGTCTCTGTGGGATCTGGGTTGGTGCCCAAAGACAGGTAAATGTGGCCTAGCCATGCCGTTGAGGGATGAGCATTAAGAGTAGCTCTAAGGGGAGTTACCAGGTTAGAGTAGTAGGTAGGGGCATAACAAGTGGTGCCTGAACAGTGACAATTTTTGCTAGGACCTCACCTTGTAGCAGACCTACAGGTGGAAAAAGAGACAGAAGTCTGCTCTAAAGTGAGTAGTAAGTTAAGAAAATGGGACAGGTTATTGTGAGGGTCCCAGACCAAGAGGTACCATGGAAAGAAGCTTATAGAATATTAAAGCAAGCAGAATTGGAAATGAAATTTTAAAAGTGGGAGATAATAGGTAGTCAGATGGCTTCCTATGATAAGGAAACTCCGGGAGCCATCCTGGAATGGCATCAAGTGATTGGGGGCACTTTAAGAGGTGCAAGCTGCAATCCATTAAAAGTAGACAATGAAGTGCAAATGGAGAGTCATAAAACAAATGAGAGTCATAAACTGGCACTCATCAGGAGTGCCCATAAAATGGAGCCAGTGGAAGTTAGCTATGGGAAAGAATCAGGAAATAAACAGGAAGATGAAGGAAATGGATATGATGTGAAAGAAGGAAGAAGTAGTAAGGAAGAAGCAGGAAGTGGATATGATGGAACAGGAGGGGGCAGGGATAAGATGAGTAATGAGAAAATAAACAGTGAGACATATGACCTTGAAGAAAAGAACGGTGACAAGAAGAGGTAGGAGAAAGCAAACAGAGGGAAGGTTGCTTCTGTCTCTGAGGCATGGCCTTCTCCCTTATCCCCTGCCTTCCCTAAAGAGATATGTCTCCTGTCTGCTCCCTCTGTGCCTGCTTGTGAAGGCTTTGCAGATTCCCAGACAAGTTCAGGACAAATAATACAGAAAGCTGGAAAATATAAAAGAAATGAGGATCAAATGCAATATGATGCAGCAGTATATGCAGCTATGTCCCAATGTGCCCAAAGAGCATTTAGCAAAATTCAAGCTTATGAAAAGCAGAAGCCCTCAATGACTAGGATTAAACAGGGCCCAGATGAAACTTTTCCTGAGTTTGTGGCCCACATACAGGTGGCTGTTGACAGGTCAGTGGGCAGAGGTGAAGGCTCCAGCCTCCTTATACAGAAATTGGCAGGGGAGAATGCTAATACTAACTGTCATAAGGTCATGCTCACCATAGCTGGGGAGGCTGGCCTGGAAGAGATGAAAAAGAGATGTGAGAATGTCAGCTCCAGTGCCTTTCAAATGGATGCCCTCCCGGTTGCTATATCTAAAAAGATTGCAGCAGAAGACCTGCCCTGGCAGTTTGCAGACAAACAGGGGATATTCCAACCCCTGGTGGTCACAGGTCTCAGGTACAATTTATGTAGCAGGGACATTTTGAAGACTTGTGGGGCCTTAGTCTATATACCACCTCCACAGGATTTTTTATTTTTTTATTTTTTATTTTTATTTTTATTATTTTTCTTAATTTAGAATTTTTCCACAGTATATATGCATGAGTATTTTTTTTTATAATATTATGCCTTGTATTCATTTTTCCAAGTTATCCCTCCCCTCCCTCCATTCCCTCCCCCCGATGACAGGCAATCCCAAAATTTTACATATATTACAATATAACCCAGATACAATATATGTGTGTAAATACCATTTTCTTGTTGCACATTAAGTATTTGATTCCGAAGGTATAAGTAACCTGGGTAGATAGACAGTAGTGCTAACAATTTACATTCACTTCCCAGTGTTCCTTCTCTGGGTGTAGTCTTTTCTGTCCATCATTGATCAGCTGGAAGTGAGTTGGATCTTCTTTATGTTGAAGATATCCACTTCCATCAGAATACATCTTCATACAACATTGAAGTGTACACCAATCTTCTGGTTCTATTCATTTCACTCAGCATCAGTTAATGTAAGTCTCTCTAAGCCTCTCTGTATTCCTCCTGCTGGTCATTTCTTACAGAGCAATAATATTCCATAACCTTCATATACCATAATTTACCCAACCATTCTCCAATTGATGGATATCCATTCATCTTCCAGTTTCTAGCTACTACAAAAAGAGCTGCCACAAACATTTTGGCACATACAGGTCCCTTTCCCCTTCTCAGTATTTCTTTGGGATATAAGCCCAATAACAGCAATGCTGGGTCAAAGGCTATGCACAGTTTGATAACTTTTTGGGCATAGTTCCAAATTGCTCTCCAGAATGGCTGGATTCTTTCACAACTCCACCAACAATGTATCAGTGTCCCAGTTTTCCCACATTCCCTCCAACATTCATCATTATTTGTTCCTGTCATCTTAGCCAATCTGACAGGTGTGTAGTGGTATCTCAGAGTTGTCTTAATTTGCATTTCTCTGATCAGTAGAGATTTGGAACACTCTTTCATATGAGTGGATATAGTTTCAATTTCATCATCTGAGAATTGTCTGTTCATATCCTTTGACCATTTATCAATTGGAGAATGGTTTGATTTCCTATAAATTAGGGTCAGTTCTCTATATATTTTGGAAATGAGACCTTTGTCAGAACCTTTACTTTTAAAAATATTTTTCCAATTTGTTACTTCCCTTCTAATATTGTTTCAATTAGTATTGTTTGTACAGAAACTTTTTAGTTTGATGTAATCAAAATCTTCTATTTTGTGATCAATAATCTCTAGTTCTCTTCTGGTCATAAATTCCTTCCTCCTCCACAGGTCTGAGAGTAGACTATTTTCTGTTTCTCTAATCTATTTATTATCTCATTCTTTAAGCCTAAGTCATAGACCCATTTTGATTTTATCTTGGTATATGGTGTTAAGTGTGGATGCATATCTAATTTCTACCATACTAATTTCCAGTTTTCCCAACAGTTTTTTCCGAATAATGAATTTTTATCCCTAATGTTGGTATCTTTGGGTTTGTCAAAGATTAGATTGCTATATATGTACCCTTTTTTGTCCTTTGTATCTAATCTGTTCCACTGATCTACCAGTCTATTTCTTAGCCAATACCAAATGGTTTTGGTGACTGCTGCTATATAATATAGCATTAGATCAGGTACACTTAGACCACCTTCCTCTGACTTTTTTTTTCATTAGTTCCCTTGCAATTCTCGACCTTTTATTCTTCCATATGAATTTTGTTGTTATTTTTTCTGGGTTATTAAAATAGTTTCTTGGGAGTCTGATTGGTATAGCATTAAATAAATAGATTAGTTTGGGGAGTATTGTCATCTTTATTATACTCACTCAGCCTATCCAAGAGCACTGGATGTCTTTCCAATTATTTGTCTGACTTTATTTTTGTGGCAAATGTTTTGTAATTTTTCTCATATAATTCCTGACTATTCTTTGGTAAATGGATTCCCAAATACTTTATACTCTCAACATTTGTTTGGAATGGAATTTCTCTTTGTATCTCTTGCTGTTTCATTTTCTTGGTGATATATAAAAATGCTGAGGATTTATGTGGATTTATTTTGTATCCTGCCACTTTGCTAAAATTCTGAATTATTTCTAATAGCTTTTTAGCAGAATCTTTGGGGTTCTCTAAGTCTACCATCATGTCATCTGCAAAGAGTGATAGTTTGATTTCCTCATTTCCTACTCTAATTCCTTGAATCTCTTTCTCGGCTCTTATTGCCGAGGCTAGCGTTTCTAGTACTATATTGAATAGTAATGGTGATAGTGGGCAACCTTGTTTCACTCCTGATCTTACTTGGAAAGGTTGCAGTTTATTTCTATTGCATATTATGCTTACTGAAGGTCTTAAATATACGCTCCTGATTATTCTAAGGAATAGGCCATTTATTCCTATACTCTCAAGAGTTTTTAGTAGGAATGGATGTTGGATTTTGTCAAATGCTTTTTCTGCATCTATTGAGATGATCATATGGTTTTTATTAATTTGATTATTAATATGGTCAATTATACTAATAGTTTTCCTAATATTAAACCAGCCCTGCATTCCTGATATAAATCCTACTTGATCATAGTGTATTATCTTGGAGATGATTTTCTGCAGTCTTTTTGCTAATATCTTATTTAAGATTTTAGCATCAATATTCATTAAGGAAATTGGTCTGTAATTTTCTTTCTCAGTTTTCGATCGACCTGGTTTAGGTATCAGTACCATGTCTGTGTCATAAAAGGAGTTTGGTAGGACTCCTTCATCCCCTTTTTTTTCAAATAGTTTATATAGCACTGGGGCTAATTGTTCTTTAAATGTTTGGTAGAATTCACATGTAAATACATCTGGTCCTGGGTATTTTTTCCTGGGGAGTTGATTAATAGCTTGTTCTATTTCTTTTTCTGAAATGGGACTATTTAAGCAATTTATCTCCTCCTCTGTTAATCTAGGAAGCATATATTTTTGGAGGAAGTCACCCATTTCACTTAAGTTATCAAATTTATTGGCATAAAGTTGGGCAAAGTAACTCCTTAGTATTTCTCTAATTTCCTCTTCATTGGTGGAAAGATCCCCCTTTTCATTTGTAAGACTAACAATTTGATTTTCCTCTTTCTTCTTTCTGATCAGATTTACCAAAGGTTTATCTATTTTATTGGCTTTTTCATAAAACCAACTCTTGGTTTTATTTATTAATTCAGCAGTGTTTTTACTTTCAATATTATTGATTTCTCCTTTTAATTTTTGTATTTCAAATTTAATTTTTGGTTGGGGGTTTTTAATTTGGTCTTTTTCTAGCTTTTTAAGTTGCATGCCCAATTCATTAATCTTCTCTTTCTCTATTTTCTTCAAATAAGCCTCTAAAGATATAAAATTTCCCCTTATTACTGCTTTAGCTGCATCCCACAGATTTTGGTATGATGTCTCATCATTGTCATTATCTTGGGTGAAATTATTAATTGTTTCTATAATTTGCTCTTTCACCCAGTCATTCTTTAAGATGAGATTATTCAGTTTCCAATTACTTTTTGGTCTATTTACCCCTAACTTTTTACTGAATGTAGCTTTTATTGCATTGTGATCTGAGAGGAAGGCATCCACCATTTCTGCCTTCCTACATTTAATTTTGAGATCTTCATGTCCTAATATATGGTCAATTTTTGTATAGGATCCATGAACTGCTGAGAAGAAAGTATATTCCTCTCTATTGCCATTCAGTTTTCTCCAAAGGTCTATCATACCTAGTTTTTCTAATGTTCTATTTACTTTCCTAATTTCTTTCTTATTTGTTTTGTGGTTTGATTTATCCAAATCTGAGAGTGCAAGGTTGAGATCTCCCACTATTATAGTTTCACTGTCTATTTCTTCTTGTAATTCTCTTAACTTTTCTTTTAGAAAGTTAGATGCTATACCACTTGGTGCATATATGTTTAGTATTGATATGGCTTCATTATCTATGCTACCTTTCAGCAGGATATACTTTCCTTCCTTATCTCTTTCAATTAGATCAACTTCTGCTTTTGCTTGATCTGAGATAAGGATGGCTACCCCTGCTTTTTTGGCTTTACCTGAAGCATAATAGATTCTGCTCCAACCCTTTACCTTTACTCTGTATGTATCTCCCCGCTTTAAATGTGTTTCCTGTAAACAACATATTGTAGGGTTCTGACTTTTGATCCAGTCTGCTATCCATCTCCGTTTGATGGGAGAGTTCATCCTATTCACATTTACAGTTAAAATTACTAATTCTGTATTTCCTGCCATCGTATTATCCCCAGATTATGCTATTTCCTTTGACCCCCCTGAACCCCTTCCCCAATATTTAATTTATAGACCCCACTTGTGATGCACAGCCCTCCCTTTTTTTAGTATCCCTTCCCCCTCCCTCCAAGTCCCTTCCCTTATTCTCCTTTTCCTTTTCCCTTTTCCTCTCCCCCCTTTTAATGAGGTGAGAGAGAATTCTCTGAAAAACAAATATGTCAATTATTTACTCTTTGAGCCTCTTCTGATGAGAGTAAGATTCACACAATGTTTCTCCCCCTCTCTAAATTCCTTCAGATATGGTATATTTTCTATGCCTCTTCCTGGGATGTAGTTTCCCTCTTTTTATCACTCCTTCCCCTTTTTCTGATACTACCCCCTTCCCTTTACTATACCCCCATTTTTTATATCAGTAAAATCAAATTATCCATGCATACTTTCTATATATCCACAACAGAGATACAGTTCTCAAGGGTTCTGTGTACCATTTTCTGTTTCTCTTCAGTCTTGTAGATATAGATCAAATTTTTTGTTTAAGTCTGGTTTTTTTTCTTAGAAATATAATGACCATCTTCTTCCATGGAAAAAAAAATGCTAAACTTAGCTGGGTAGTTTATTCTTGGTTGCAATCCTTGATCTTTTGCCTTTCGGAATATCAGGTTCCAGGCCCTTCTATCTTTTAATGTGGAGGCAGCTAGATCTTAAGTGACCCTTATTGTAGCACCTTGGTATTTAAATTGTTTTTTTCTAGCTGCTTGCAAGATTTTCTCCTTTGTGTGTAATTCTGCAGCTTAGCCACAATATTCCGTGGTGTTCTTTTTTTAGGGTCTATTTCAGAAGGAGTTCAATGAATTCTTTCAATGCCTATTTTCCCTTCTGTTTCTATTATCTCTGGACAGTTCTCTTTGATGATTTCCTGTAAAATAGAATCAAGGCTCTTTTTTTGGTCATAGTTTTCAGGAAGTCCAATGATCCTCAGATTATCTCTCCTAGATCTATTTTCTAGGTCTATAGATTTTCCCAGTAAGTATTTGACATTATTCTCCAGCTTTTCATTTTTTTTGTTTTGTTTGACTGATTCTTGGGTTCTCAATGAATCATTCATTTCTGTTTGTTCCATCCTGAATTTTAAGGAGTTATTTTCTTCATTCACAGTTTTTAGTTCTTTTTGTATATGCCCAATTTCATTTTTAAATGAATTATTTTGCTCTTTTGAATTTTTTTCCATTTCCCTAATTTTTTTTAGAGAATTATTTTCTTTTTCCAATTCAGAAATCCTATTTTCTTGAGACTTTTTTATCTTTTCCAATTCAGAAATCCTACTTTCATGTGATTTTTTAACCTTTTCTAATTCACAAATTTTGTTTCCCTGAATCTCCTGTGAATTCTTTATTTTTTCCAACTCCAATTTCAGAATGTTGTTATTCTCTATCATAGCTTCTCTTTCCTTTCCCCATTTTTCTTCAAACTCTCTTAACTTTTTAATAGTCTCTTCTAGGAGAGAGTTATGTGATGGGGGGCAGGAATCGTTCCCCTTTAGGCTGTTATCTGCTGACTCTCTGCTGTTAACTTCCTTGGGGTTGGATACCTGCTCTTTCTCTGTGTAGAAAGAATCGAACGTTTTTCTTGACTTTTTGCTCATATTTAAAAAAATCTTTTGGGGTCTGTCCCTGGGGTAGGAAATTATTTATTTTTTTCTTTACCGGCTTCCTCCCAGACCGGATGGATGCAGTGGCTCCTGTGCCTGAGCTAAGAGAGAGCTCTGGGAGAGAGTTCCCCACCCTCTCCCTGGAAATGCCTCGGAGGTGATTAGCAGGGCGCTTTGAGGGCGCTGTGTGTCCTAGTGACTTCCCTGAGGTTTAATACTGAACAGTAAAGGTGATACAAAGCCCAGCCAATGTGTCCCGGTGGGGCGTGGATGTCAGCAGCTGATGTGAAAAGCCCCTGCACTCAAACTGGAAGTGTATGCCCTGAAACCGTGGTCCCTATTTCAAAGGTTCAGCTTCTCTGGGACTTCCAGGGCTGAGTTCCACAGCCTCCAGCCAAGCAAGGCACTATGTGTTGCCTTGGGCTGTGTCCACCTGCTTCTCAATCTCTTAACTACCCCCGGTGAAAGCCTGGACAACCTAAGTCAGCCACACCCACAGTGCCGAGATCTGTTGAGTCACTTCCCGATTGGGGTGGTTTTAGTATCTGGCTTTATATTTTAAATCCACAGGATTTTTAATTGGAGTCATTGAGTGTTTGGTGTTGTTTTATATCATGCCCACATTATTAACATGGAAATCTAACACCCTGGTTTGGGTACCTCAATGGCCTTTCTCAGGTTATAAAGCCCAACCGCTATGCGAAATTGTGCAACAACAGTTGAAGGCCAGACCTATAGGATCAATGTCCAGCCCATGGAATAGCCTTGTATTTACTATGAAGAAAAAAATCCAGAAAATTCAGAATGCCAGTGGATCTTAGGGCCTTTATTGCTACTATTGAATCTAAGGGAGCCCTACAGCCTGGCAAGCCATCTCCTAATCTAGTACCCACTGGCTGGCCAGTTACATAATAGACATATAAGATAGTTTCTTCTCCATCCCTCTGAACCCAAAGGATAAGAAAAGATTTGCTTTTACCATTCCCTCTAAAAACAATGCAGGACCTGATCTATGCTACCAATGGAAAGTTCTTCCCCAAGGGATTTGTTGTAGCCCCACCTTGTGTTAGGTGTACACAGCGCAAGTGCTAGAGACAATTAGGAAGGTGTGGCTTCATGCCATGATACTGTTATATGAATGATATACTGTTATCAAAGAGAAGTGGGAAAGATCTCTCTGCCCTGCTTAAAGAGACCATGAGCTTTCTTGCTCAGCATGGACTGATGATAGTCCCTGAAAAGATCCAATATAACTATCTTGTCATTTATCTGGGACTCCACATTGGGACTTCTACAGTTACTAATCAGAGACCTAACTTACAATTAGACAAAATGAATACTCTGAACCTATTTCAGAAACTAGTTGGGCAAATTCAATGGTTAAGGGCATATGCCCTTATTCCTATTTCTTTGATGCAGCCTTTATATGACATCTTAAAAGAGTGTAAGAGATACCCAGAGTCCATTAACATCATATCAGACAGCTTATGTGCTGTCTAAGTGCTCAGAGACATTGAGGATGCTATCCTACATCCTCAGAATCCTTCAATTGTTAATCTTCTTGTTGACTTGCAGCTGATTTTACAGACTAGGAAACATCCCATTTACATTCTGCATGTATATTCTCACCAATGCTGTGCAGGAGGCATATTTGCTAACAATGATGTGGTGGACTGTGCTTTACAATGCTCCCTTATCACGTTCACCACACCCCCTGAATGTGCCCATGATTTTCTCCACTACCCAATAATTCTCTACATGGTCTTTATGGCCTCACTTGGGAACAAGCCCAACAGATAGTGAAGCAGTATGTTCAGTGTGTTCAGTTTCTCCCTCCTCCACCAAGTAAAGGAGTTAATCCCCAGGGTTTATTCCCCAGTGACTTGTGGCAAATGGATGTGACACATGTGGGCCATGTGGCCATCCACATCTGTATTGACATCTTTTATAGATTCCTTTGGGCCACAGTGGCCTCTCTTGAGAACACTCCTTTGGTCATTAAACATTTGTATAGTTGTTTCTCTTCTCACAAAGTTCCTAATACCATAAAGACCAACAATGGGCCAGCTTATAGCTCTAAGCAGATGGCCACTTTCCTCTCCATGTTCACCATTAAACATGTTACGGGAATTCCTTATAATCCATAGGGTCAGGCCCTAGTGGAATGGGCCCATGGTACTCTGAAGGCCACCCTTGTTAAACAGAAAGGGGGAGGAAGTAGACAGAACCCCCAATGGTCCAGACAGGGGAATGTGGATAAGACTTTATATACTTACAAATTTCTGTGCCTGGATAGAGATACCTGCCTCTTTCCAGGAATGATACATTTACCACAATCTTATAGACGGGATAGAAAACTAAGCTCCATGAAAACTGAACTTCAAGTGCTAGAGAACATTCAAAAGGTCCTTTGGAAGGACAAAGAAGGAATTGGCAAAGTCCATCCTTAGTACTTTGGAGAGGGCTGGGATATTTATGTCTTGAAGATCCTGATGGGGAAGGCTGCTGGATTCCAGAAAGAAGGACAAGGAGAGTTGCCCCTATTAAAACAGGGGCTAAAGAAGAGAAGAAGATGACCCAAGAGACACCCAAAACAGCGCCATAGCAGAGAGATGACCACCCTTGCCAGACCAACTTAGTGATTGGCTCCAACATACTTCCTTTCCCAACACCTTCTATTGTATCCCATGGGCTCTATGTAACCATTTTTTGTATTGTTGCTTCTTTTGCTTTTGCCTACTTTGCTAGGATGCTTTATACGCATTCTTAAAAAAAATTTTTTAGAGGTGCTTATGGAAGAGTTTCTCATTTGTCAACATGAGAACATTCAGGATTATTAATAAAAGAGGGGTAGATGTAAGGGTTAAAAAGCCCTAGAAGCAAAGAATGCAGTTCAAGGCATGTGGGAGGACCTGAGGGATGAGAGGTACCAAGGCACAGGCTAGTCCTACGTGGAGGTGGGGCATAGCCCCAAGAGGCAGTGTCTGACTCCAGGTACTAAACCTCTCTCCTTAGTGCTCTCAAAGCCTGGCATGCCTCCCTCCTTCTTCTCAGGCCAATCCCATTATGGCAGGTTCCTAGAGGACCTTCCCCTTCCCCCAGATCCTCAGGGGGGTATAAATATTTGCTATCTAAGAATAAAGTTCTCTTTCACTTCACTCCTATCTCCTGGTGGTCTGTCTCTGTAGGATCTGGGTTGGTGCCTGAAGACAGGTAAGTGTGCCCTAGCCATGCTGTCAATGGGTGGGCATTAAGAGTAGCTCTAAGGGTAGCTACCAGGTTAGAGTAGTCCATAGGGGTGTAACAGTGCCCCACAGGAAGCAGATAGCATTGGTCAAGCATAATTAGGTCCTTTTAGGTTATCCAATGAAAAGTCTCGGGTCTTTTGCTTTTTAAACCCAACAAACCAGAAGCTGGTCAGGTTCCACCAGCACATGGCAGGAGGAGGAATGGCTCCTGCATATGTATCTGGGCCTCTCACTGCAGGGACTAAATAAATGCTTTCTCTTTGTACCTGAAGATGTCTCTGATTAGTTCATTTTGTGAAGCATTCTAGCACCCATTCCACACAAAATTCATGTAAGTTTTTCCAGGTTTTTCTGGGGGCAATCCTGCTTATTATTTCTTTTTTTATTTCATTAAAAAAAAACAGAATAAAAAATAATAAAAATAGAGAAAGAATACAAAACAAAAGAAAACATTGTTATGTTCCCAGAAGAACATAAGGGAGAATTCAAAATATATAACAACAAATTACTTTATGAAGAAAGTACATATATATATATGTATATGTATATATATATATATATATATATATATATATATATATATATATATATATATATATATACATATACATATATATGTATATATGTATAATCAAGAAAGAATATATATATACATGCATATTTATTATTACTATATATATATATACACACACACACAAGTATATCTACAATTTTACTATTTTTTATTTTGCATTTATAATTCATCTGATTTCCTCTCATGTGTCTTTCTCCTTCCTGCTCCTTCTCCCTTTCTCTCTCTGCCTCTGTGTATATGTACATTTCTGTGTTTCTCTGTCTCTGTCTCTGTCTGTCTTTGAGATCCCTTCCAGTTCTGAAAGTCTGGGTTTAAATTGAGGGATGGATGTGCACTTCTCCTAATTTTCATAATAAAGCATCCTAAGTTTCATAAGTAACCTTGAGAGCTTGCTGAACCTGGTCTAGGGTGTTCATATGATTTTACCAAGGGGAATTGAGACTGGAGAGCAGTTGCTTATGCAAGGAGGTGTCCTGTGCCTTGTTTTTAATACTAATTCTTTATTATCATTAGGTTACAAACGAAATGGGACATGTAACATAACGGAGGGCACCTTCTGTATACCTTGTGATCCTGGGACCTACACCACACATAAGCATGTCCTGAAGAAGTGTCTCCTATGTAAAGTCTGTGACTCTGGTAAGAAATTATTTAGGGGCCTTAGGATCAACTAGGACCCTGGATCTAACCCAGAGTTTGTCCTATGGTGGGTACTGTAGCTTCCCTGGGAAAGGAAGAGCTGGGTTCAGAGGAAGTAAAAAACTCTTGGATTTACTAGACAAGATGGATATTATGGGTTTTTTTTTTTGTTGTTTTTTGTTTTTTTCTCCTGAGGCTGGAGTTAAGTGACTTGCCCAGGGTAACACAGCTAGGAAGTGTTAAGTGTCTGAGACCAGATTTGAACTTGGGTCCTCCTGAATTCAAGGCTGGTGCTCTATCCACTGCGACACCTAGCTGCCCCCCTTAGACAAGATGGAATAGGAGGGATGTCTGTAGCTCAGTGAGCAGGAACTTGACCTGGAAAAGAGGCAGTGAGAGTGCTTTACTAGCAGTTGGGAGAGCTGAGTTGCATCCCAGGCTTTTCCTTCTGTGACCTTGGACAGGTCATATCCACTCTTTGGAATTCAGTTTGCCCTCTACCAAGAGGGACTTGGACTACTTCTTAAAATCCTAGAGCATGGTATTTCTTTTTTTTTTTTTTTTTTAATAAAGCTTTTTATTTTCAAAACATATGCACTGATAATTTTTCAACATTGACCTGAACATAGTCTTGTGTTCCAATTTTTCCCCTCCTTCCCCTTATCCCTTCCTCTAGATGGCAAACAATTCAATATATATTGTACATGTTAAAATATATGTTAAATCCTGGGGGCAGCTATGTGGCACAGTGGATAGAGCACCAGCCTGAATTCAGGAGGACCCGAGTTCAAATCTGGTCTCAGACACTTAACACGTCCAACTGTGTGACCCTGGGCAAGTCACTTAACCCCAGGCTCAGAAGAAAGAAAAAAAAAAAAGAAAGAAAAAAATATATATGTTAAATCCAATACATGTAAACATAGTCATGCAATTATCTTGCTACATAAGAAAAATTTGATCCAAAAGGAAACAAAATGAGTAAGAAAACAAAATGCAAGCGAACAATAACAAAAAGAGTGAGAATGCTATGTTGGGAACCATCCTCAGTTCCCACAGTCCTCTCTGTAGGGGCAGATGGCTCTCTTCATCACAAGATCATTGGAACTGTCATCAGCCATCTCATTGTTGGAGTCAAGTTCATCAAAACTGATTGTCATATAATATTGATGTTGATCTCCTGGTTCTTAGAACATAGCATTTCACACTTAGGAAACACAAGGTAGTTTATTTATTAACACTCTCTCACACAATCCTAGAACATCCAAATTGGAAGGAATATCAGAAAAAAAGTGCTTAGCCTAGGATTCTGAAGAGGCTTGTCAATAGAGGTGGTCCTCAGGAACTTGTGAAAGAGGCTGAACTAGGCCCTAGCACCCGCCTAGCTCCTTAAATATGCATGTCTACACTTTTCTGACCCCCACCCACAGGAGTGGGAGGATTATCTCAAGACTCAAGTTTTCTCCTAAGGGCCCAGAACCTCTCCCTGTAACTCTCAGCTGGGCTCATCTTCTCTACCAGTGTCCGAGCTTTTCAAATTACTTCTTCATCTTTCTACACTTTTCTGATCATTCCCTTGTTGTCTTCCAGGGAGATATTTTGTTAAATAACTAATTCATATTAGACTATGAATCACTAGTAATATTTCCCTATCTTAGGGTTTTGAATGAATTTTTAAAGATGCATTTTCATCGGTAGTAATAGGAGGATGTTTTTCAAGAACAAAGAACATCTCCTCCCCTTGATCCTACCCCACTTTCCCTTGAATCCCAGGTGGGTCAGTGCTATATCATGTTGGAGAAGGGCATATATATCCTTGCGGGTGGGGGGGGGGATTGGACAGAAAGAGGGCAGGGGAATGCTAAGTGGTGAAGGTGGTCTTTCTGCTCTCTCACCCACTTTAGCTCTGAGTATTCTGAAATTTGCACTTCTCTATTTGAACAGACTGTTCTGTATAAGAAGGAAATAATCTTAAACATGTCAAAAATCTTGAAATGATAAAGAACTAGAGACTCCTGTTTCTTTTTGCTCCCCCATTTCTTCTTTTTTGCTTCTCCCCTGCCTCAGGATTGTTCACCTACTTCCCTCAGAGTATCTCCTCTCCTTAGTCCATATGGAAAGGATTAATAGGTAACAGACCCAGAGCTAAAAAAGAAAGACCAGAGAGGTCATCTCCTCTAGGTCCCTCATTTTACTGAAAAAACTGATCCCAGAGAAGTTGGGATCTGACCAAAGTCACAAAGCAGTAAAGAGCAGAGCCAGGATTTGACCTCAGGTCCTATGATGGCAACTTAACTTCTTCCTCAGAGCTTTTTACCTTTCCCTCCTCCTTTCTCAGGCACACCCATTTTTAGAGTTTGAAAAGGTTTTCATCCCCAATATTACCACCAGGTGATGCATAGGGAAGAGTCCTAGATCAGAAGTTAGAGATGCTGGGCTCAAAACTTAGCTCTTCTACTTATTATCTGTATGATGTTGGGCAAGCCAGTCAGTAAACATCCAATAGGCACATGCTTTGTGTTAAGCCTTATGCTAAGTGCTGGGGATACCAAGAAAGACCCTGAGAATCTAATGGGGTATACACCATGACATCACTCTGTACAAACATGGTATAGGCAGGAGAATGAATTAGAAATTATCTTAGAAGGAAGGCACTAGCATTGAGGGAAATCGGGAAAACGTATCTCTCTGGGCTTCCATTTGCTCACCTTTAAAATGGGAGGGTTCAATGTAATGAAAAGTCAGGTTCCATCAGGCTCTGTCTTCTCTTTGCATTTGGCTGGGAGATTTGGGCTCTAGTAGCTGCTGGTACAGTGCATAGAATGCTGGATCTGGAGTCAGCAAGACTTGAATTCAAATATGACTACAGACACTTCTATTTTTGTAACCTTGGGAACCACTTGTCCTTAGTCTGCCTCAACTGTTAAATGGGAGGGCAGGAGCAGCATCTACCTCTCAGGGTTGTTATATAACATAGTGCCTGGTACATTGAGGGATAAGCACTAAATGAATGCTTCTTCCCTTTCCCCTTCTCCTTACTTCTTGACATCTTTCAAAACTCTATATGACCTTGAGAAAGTCCTTTTCCCAAGTGGACCTCGTTGGCTACATTTGAACAGTGGATATTTTCCTGGAGGTTCTATTAGACTTGCCTGAGATTATGATGAACCCCAGTGGTTTGGTATAGTTGAATAATCAACTCAAAGATATGTGAATCTGTACAAATGGAGCCAGCCTCCTGCTCACAGAAGGGTAAATGACTGTTCCTAAATTTCCTCAGCCTGTGTCATCCTGTAGCTCACCACAGCAGTTCCTTCCTTCTTCAATTCTCTCATGGACTTACAAGGACGTACAAGGTTTGTGGATTTCACCTTTTCTGGTATTTCCTGAATATCCCTTTCTCTCCTCTGACACAGCAGACCCTCTTCACATCACACCTAGAGTATTGCAATAAATGCTGTGAGTGTGTCTGCCTGTCTCCAGTCTCCCCCCATTCCAATCTATCCTCCATTCAGCTGTCAAAATTATTTTCCTAAAGCACAGGTCCAAATATGTCACCATTTCAATAAACTTCATTGATTTCCTCTCACCTCTAAGAGCAAAACAAACAAAAAAAATTAAAGCCCTTCATAACCTTCATACTGCTTAATACCTGTACAATCTTTTTGCTCCTTATACCCCAGCTCCTACTCCCCACACATTCTGTAATCCAAGGACAATGGACTCTGTGGTTTTCCCAGCTGGGCATTTTCCCTCATGGTTCTATGCTCACCTCCACCTTCTGTCTTTCCTATCTTCCTTAAAATCCTAGCCCACCTTTGAAAGAGATTAATCTTCTTCTTCTTAAGTCCAGGGCCTTTCCTCTCCTGATCATCTACAATTTATCCTGTGTGGATCTTGTTTCTGTATACTGATTTGCATGCATTGGACTGTAATCTCCTTGAAAGCAGGGGTTATATTTTACCTTTCTTTTTAATGCATGCTTGGAAAATAGTGGGTCTTGAATAAATGGTAATTGACTGACCTAACGTCTCCTTCTTCTTTTTGTTCTTTCTTTCAGAGATTAATTTGGTGACCAGAAGGGAATGTTCATCTACATCCAACACGGTGTGTGGCTGTTCTCCGGGTTATTTCTGCACTGATATGAAAGATGATGACTGTGAGCTGTGTGTGCCTCATCGAGTTTGCAGCCCTGGCCAATATGTGAAGTCTAGAGGTGAGCCTGCTCTGTCACCATCCACACAGGGAACCAGGACTATTGCTGTGGCAACCTGAGAAATTCCCAGCCTTCCCTCAGTTCTGGCTGCCTTCCTGGAACCAGTAGTACAATGGGATGATGCTTGGATCTGGTGTGAGAGGATTAGGCATCAAAACTAAGCTTTGTGCCTACTGTTCATATGATGCTGAGTTTCCTTGACCTCTTTGGTCCTCAGTTTTCTTACCTATAGAAAAAGGGGATAAAACAGAGGATAGAAGAGCTCTGAGGTCTCTGAGGTTTGACCAGATAGTCAAACAAAGCACATCCATTCATTGACCATGACCAAAGAGCATATATGTCTCTTTCAGCACCTTGTGTCCATCACTTCTTTGTTAGGAGATGAGTAGCATGTTTCAGTATGAGTTGTTGTTGGTTATTCCATTGATTTGAGTTCTCAAGTCTCTCTAAGTTGGTTGTCTTCACAAGGTTGTTGCTGCAGTGTAAGTTGTTCCCCTGGTTCTACTTACTTCTCTCTGTATCATACAAGTTTTCCCATGTTTCATAGAAATCATCCACTTTATCATTTCTTATGTTGCAAGAGTATTCCTGTAAATTCATGCATCACAATTTAATCAACCATTCCCTGATTGGTGGACATACCTTCCATTTCCAATACTTTACAGAAAAAAAAAAGTAGGCTATAAATATTTGTGTATATAATGGCCTTTTTACTCTTTATTTGAACTCTTTGGAAATATCAGATCAGAAGTAGTATCAGTGAGTCAAAAGAGTTGCACTGCATAGTAACTTTGGGAGTTCCAAATTATTTTTTAAAATATCCAGACCAAGTCACAGCTCACCAAGACTACATCAATATATCTGGTTTTTTTTTCACAGTCCCTCCATCATTTGCTATTTTCCTTGTTTTGTCAGCTATGTCAATCTAATGGGATATAAGATGAAACCTCAGAGTTACTATAATTTGTATTTCTCTAATTATTAAAGATTTAGAGCATTTCAAAAACATGGCTATTGATAACTTAGATTTCTTCCTTTGAAAACCGCCATCATTTGGAAAAGTGACTCTTATCCTTATACATTTGAATATATGTTATATATAATACATGCATATACATTCATATATAGATGTACATAAAATGTATGATGTAATTTAATATATAAATTAAAATGAAACTTTTATCAGAAAAATCTAGTGCAAAAATTTTCCATGTTCCCTTCCCCAGTTATCTGCTTCCCCTCTAATTTTATTTTTTTAATCAATATTTTACTGAAAGATCATTTTCATACAATATCTTCCATAATTCTTTTTAAAAATACAGTTGATGTGCTGTTCTCCAGTGGATAAATGGTTAAAGACATAGACTGACAATTTTCAAATGGAGAATTTAAAACAATTTCTAATCACATGAACAAGGTGCTCTAAATCACTTTTGATCAGAGAAATTCAAAGCAAGACAACTCTGAGATACCACTACACAGTTCTCAGATTGGCTATAACAGGAAAAGATAATGAGGAAAGTTGGAAGGGATGTGGGAAAACTGGGACATTGATACATTATTGGTGAAACTGTGAATGGATCCAACCATTCTGGAGAGCAGTTTGGAACTGTGCTCAAAAAGTTATAAAACTGTGCATACCCTCTAATCCAACAGCGATTCTACTGGGCTTATATCCCAAAGATATTTTAAAGGAGGGAAAGGGACCCACATGTGCAAATATATTTGGGGCAGACCTTTTTTGTAATGGTGAGAAAGTGGAAACTGACTGGATGCCCATGAATTGGAGAATGGCTGAATAAGTTATGTTCTATGAATGTTATGGAATATTATTGTTCTATAATAAATGATCAGGAAGATGATTTTAGAGAGGTCTGGAGAGACTTACATGAATTGATGCTAAGTGAAGTGAGCAGAACAAGGAGATTTTTGTAGATGGTAACAACAAGATTATGCAATGATCAATTTTGATTGATGTGGCTTTTTCCAGCAATGAGATGATTGAGGCCAGTTCCAAGGATGTTGTGATGAAGAGAGCCATCTATACCCAGAGAGAGGACTATGGGAACTGGATGGGGACAACAATATAACATTCTCAAAATTTTTTGCTGTTGTTCTCTTGCATTTTGTCTCTTACTCATTTTCTTTCCTTTTTGATCTGATTTTTCTTGTGCAGCAAGAGAATTGTATGAATGTTTACATATATTGAATTTAACATATATTTTAACATGTATGACATATATTGGATTGCTTGCCATCTAGGGAAGGGGGTAGGGGGAAGGAGGAGAAAATTTGTAACACAAGGCTATGCAAGGGTTAATGTTGAAAAATTATCCCTGCATATTTTTTGAAAATAAAAAGCTTTAATGAAAATAAATAAAAAAGAAAAATGTTAAGCTTTACATATTACTGCTTTCAAGTAGAAAAGGTGAAATATACCTTTATAGATATATTATTGCACTTGAGCATAACATAATTTCTTATTTCAGTGTGAAGGTCCTGGCTAGCTCCTCTGAAGGGCTCAGAATCAGTCCTAATCAGGATAACCAAAAGTCCTTACCCCACATTGTGGGTGCCAAATTGTAAAGGTCCAGTCATCTCTAAGTTACCCTTCCAGATGGCCATCTCAACTCAATCTCCTAGCCAGACTCTCCTTCCAGACCACCGTCTAAACTCCCCTGGGTCAGACTCCAGTCTCAATGCTGCCTCTTTTATCCTCCCAGAGAATGGGCATGTGAGAATTCAACGGGGCCTGGGGAAATACTTAAACCAATGAGCTTGCTCCTCTTAAAGGTGCAAACTTCTTTTAAACATGTAAACTCTACCTCAGAAGTTCAAAGTTGTAAACTCCATTCAAAGGCCTGAACCAAAGGTGTGAATTCTGAGCCAGAGAATTGTTTAGACAACCTGAGTTCTCACCTTGTAATCCTAACGCTTCAGCACTTAAAAAACAAATTACAACGCAGTCTTTAAAACTTAACATTTTCATATGCAATATGGATTAGTACTTAAAGACTTGGTTTGGATGCCTCAGAATTCACCAAAAACTCAAACCCTGATGAGAGGAAGCAGGAAGATTATGTATACTGCAACTCAATTTAATGTCTACTGCTAGGAATGGTGACAACTTTTTATTCACAGTACTTCAGATGCAAAATATCCTATTCTGTAGTGGTTCATCAAATCCACACTTTCTCACACACACACACACACACACACACACACACACACACACACACATACATACCATGTAGCAATCAAGTTACTGCTTACTGCAATTGAAGTAAATTCAGACATAATTTATGAAAACTTAAAACCCACTACCTATAATCTAACATGTAGGACAGTCTCTAAACTGCCTGAAAAATATCCTACATATAATTAAATTTCAGTAAGAACTAAAATCCATAGGCAAGTTGTCCTTTCATCTTCCCCTCTAATTTTAGTTTCATTGGTTCTGTTTGTGCAAAATCTTTTAAATTTTACAAAATAAACACTAACCATTTTATCTTCTTTGATCATCCCTCTTTATTGTTTGACCATAAACTCATGGCCTATCCATAAATTTGATTGCCAATTTCCTCACTGCTCCACTTATTGGTTTATGATACACCCCTGGGTTCCTGAAGATGATCCACAAAGAATTCAATTTCCACAAAATATACATAGTTGGAGGCTTCTAAAATAGGACCAAGGCTCTGGCTTTCTGGAGGTCAGCCTATTTAAGTACAAAAGAACTCAGCCCTTTAGAGGCTTTAAAGGATGGATGTTTCAGATACAATTCTAAAAGGCCATCTGCTTAAATTGAAAGGAATGACAATCTGCATTTGTGCAGAGAGGAAGGAAGCTGCCCAAATTGAAGACCTTTCAAATATTGATGGAGTAATATGTGTGGCCAAGTAAGTCACTTACTTGACCTTTTGGGTCTCAGTTTTCTCTCCTGTCAAATGAGACAGTTGGACCCAATAATCTCTAAGGTGCCTTTTCCCTCTAAATTCAGGGTCCTGGAAGTAAACAAAGTTATTTGTATGCTTATAAATAGTTAAATAACAATAAGTAAACAAGCACTGACTATGTGCCAGATTTACACATGTTATCTGGAATGTAGATGCTATCATCATCCCTCTTTTATCATAGCAAAAACAGGTAAGCAAAGGTCAAGTGAATTGCCCAGAATTGAGGTAAAATCTTCTTGACTCCAAGCCCAGGTTTCTATCCACTGAGACACTTCAATACTTTACTTCATCCTCTATCTCCAGCTTCTGTGAAGAAGTGGAGGGTTATGGGTATGGAGCACTACAAATAATGTTACACTTTTTTAATTGCTGTTTAGTTTGCTGAACTTTTTTTATTTTTATTTTTAGAGATTATATCTGATAAGAGATGATTCACTGGGTAAGATAAGGTCATCAGAGACATGGTGGAATCAGTCAGAACTCTTCTTCCAAGAGCTGATTGTTAAATTTTCAATGTGAGCATTAGTTCACTTCAAAAATACAGAAACAGGATAAATCAGAGTTTAATTTATTATTTTGTTAATTGCTTAGTTTTGAGAAAGTGATGGGGAAATTTTTAGTAATGTTGGTTAAACATAAAAGACATTAAAAATATGTCATTTTCATTTGGATTTTTTTGCTCTAAAGAGTTCTTTGGATAATGTTGGGTAATATAGATGATATAAAATAAAATATATTTTAAAAAGTAGTAAATTTCTTTCCACAGGTCAGGGGGAATGTTTCTTAGATTTGTTCTCAATACTCTTTGTTCTGACACAGAGCTTCCAGGAACGGACTGACTAATCCAGGGACTCTGTTGTAACAAACATTATTGCTGTGCTGAGCATCACATATCCCTCGCCTCCTTCTCTTTCAGGCACAGAGAGAAACAACACTATCTGTAAAGAATGCCAGGCAGGGACATTTTCCACGAATGGGACCCTGAACCGATGTTTGCCATGGACTAAGTAGGTAGTGCATGTTCTCTGGGACTTAATGGTCTTGTTCATTTATAATAATTTGAACAAAAATTGTGAACTTAATGAACTCCAAAGTAAAATTTCCATACACAGAATAGAACAGAAAATAAAAATAAAAAAATGCCCATGGAGGTGTGCAGCTATGTAACAACTAAGTCTCTAGGAAATAAATATATACTGGACATACTTTTAAGTGTATTCTGCATCATCAGCATTTTCTTGTTTAGTCATACAACAAAGTAACAAATTAAGCCCTACTTTGTAGTATTTGCCCATTTCTCAGGCATGTGTGATCACCCTGAAAATTTAACAATTGCCTTAGGTTTCATGCTGATTCCAGTACTTCTCTAAATGTATGGGACACTATGAACCTCATTTCTGTACAGCTTGCATGTACTCGTAGGCTTAAAAGAAATTCCACATATAGTTTTCAATGCTGTTCTGCTTGCCTGTACTTCTTATTGTCTTCCTTCTCTTGGACAGCCTCCATTGTGAAGTTTCCCCCCTTAAACTGAACTATAATCTGCTTCTCCTACATTCTCTCCATCTCTCCAGGTTCTCCCCTTTGGGGCATAGATGAGTGAGTTTGCTTCTCTCCTACTTCCCATTTCTTTAAGTACTTGGCACACCCTTTTGGCCTCTCCAGAACGTCCTTCACCAGCTCCTCCCATGCATGGTATGGGACCCTGGCTGCCCCAATATCATGGAAAGGGCTTTGGGTTCCAATAGCATGGATGCTCCTTGTGGGTCACTGAGATGTTATTTTAAAAATTCTGTCCCATGGGAGATGCTACATACTAAAATTATAATGGAAATGATAGTAATTTTTTTTATTGTCTTTGTTACTGATTTTGGGGTTTGTTGCTTTTGCTTCTAAACCATCTCCAGTATTAATTATTGTTATCAGTAGTTTGAACTTTCTGTGACTGTTTTTCCTTATCTATAAGTGAGGGATCCCACCAAAGAACCCCTGACATCACTTCCAGCTCAGAATCCATGAGCCTGCAGCGCTCTCTTTTGAAAGGTCTTCAGCTAACCAAGGAACTTGAACTCTTCATTTGAAGGCTGACCAGTGGAACATCCATGGGACTATATCACAGGATTTCCTTTATTCTTTATTTTTTTGGAGGCAATTGTAGTTAAGTGACTTGCCAAGGGTCACCCAGTGTTTGAGGCCACATTTGAACTCAGGTCCTCCTGATTTCAGGGCTGGTGCTCTATCCACTGAACTACCTAGTGGCCCCTGGATTTCCTTTATTCTAAAGCCACAATGTAGTCTAAAGCTGAACTGTCATGGCTGATTTTCCAATTGCCTTGCTGACTCACAAGGGGTGTTCAGGGGTCTCCTGCTCCAACACCTTATCAGATGGATTGTTACCTAGTCCCATTTAGTCCTTCCCAGGATAGTGGTCTGGGAGACTGGAAAGGGCCAGCCTGACTCTGGAGCCCAAAGAGCTGGATTCAGATCCTGCCTCTGACATATGTTTCCTTTGTGACAAGGGATAAATCCCTTTGATTTTTTTGGATCAGTTTCCTCATCTTTATAATTAGAGGATTGAAGTAGGTGGCTTCTGCTGTCCCTTTAAATAATAATAACAATGATAAATGGGTAAACCTGTAGCACAGTAGATAGAATGTCATGTATAGAGTTGGAAAGAGTCATTTCCTCAGTTTAAATCTGGTCTCTGATACTTGCTTGCTATGTGACCCTGGCAAGTTACTTCATCCTATTTGCCTCAATTTCCTAAAACTAAGTTGGAGAAGAAAATGGCAAACCCCTTTAACTTTTCTGTTTCCCCAAACAGGATCTCAAAAAGTTGGACAGGACTGAAATGACTAAACAACAATTATTATTATTTATTAATAATTAAATAAAAATAATAATTATTGTTGGAAGAAACATCAGGGGGGAAAGGTAGCAAGTTGGAATAATCACTCTACTCCCTTAAATATTATTCATTTGGGGGATATAATTTGGCTCAAACTAACTTCTGGACACTTTTCAAGGGGAAGGAAAACCTTAATATTAATGATATTATAGTAGTTTTAGGGACCCCAAACAGAGAAAAAAGAGATACTGAAAGAAGTTCGAGGGAGAGGAGAGACAGACAGACAAACAGAAGGTGGGATGAGGGAGGGAGGGAAGAAAGGAAGGAGGGAAAGACACAGTAACAGACAGAGACAGAGGCAGAAAGAGAGATAGATTAAAAAATCCTCTCTATATGGCTAAGGCATGCCTATAGTGTGGGCTCCTGTATGATTCATGATGAGACATCTCCAGTCTTTTCTCTCACCTGCCCTTTTCCAAGGAAGATTTTAATATCTGCCACACCAGAAGCAGGAAGTTGGGGCCTGAGGCCACTTTGTTCTTCTCATAGAAATGGGATTCAAGCCTAGAATTATAACTATTTATTCTTTTAAATATTTTTAGTCTGGAAGATGTGACCAGGTTCAATCTACTTTATGATTACTTTGTCTTTTTATTTTGGATGAGGAAGGGAAACTCCAGGTTTTCTGTTCAAAGTTTCCCACCTATTACCACTCTATCCCTTTTGTTGTAATGAACATACATAATAAAAACCAAAGAAACTCACTTTGTGAGTGTGGCAAAGCATGGCAAAAGAGATATCAGAAAAGAAATACATTGGAGAATCTATACCAAATGATACAAAGAAAAGAGATTTCCCACCAGCAGTGAAATAACTCTATCAAATAAAAGTTCTAGATCTCCTGAAAGAGAAAGTATAGCAAGCTGGGGAGAAGGATACCATGGAGGCTTCTAGTCTCTTCCATGTCTTTCCAGAGACTTATTCTTCTAGAATTTGAAGTGGGATTAGCCCCTTCCATCCTCCCTCTGAAAGCTAGAAGCCAGAAGCAATGTGATGCTTGAAGAGTCCCTTCAAAAACCTTGTAGGTTGAAGAGTCCTGAAAAGGCTGATCAAAGTGGAGTTCCCCCTACCCCCAACTCATCCCAGTTGATGTCTGAAGGGAATGGCATCCACATCAACCAATAAGGAGAGTGTTTTATACCAATGGTCACTGAGACAGGAGCTACAATAACAAGAGCTAGCCATTATATAGCACTTTCTAGGTATTGTCTCATTTGATGTTCCATTAGGAAGTGAGTGCTATTGTCCTCATTCTACAGATGAGAAAACTGAGGCAATCATGGGTTAAGTGCTCAAGATTCTTCATTTGGAAATGTCTGAACTAAGATTTGAAATCCCATTTGAGCTTCTAGATCCAGCATTCTGTCCATTGATGGGCCAGATCTAGAAATCACAGGTTCTATGATCTTGAATTGAGTTTTTAGCTCAAGTGTAAAACATTGATTCTACATTCCTAGTAATTTTGATCTTTCTGTTAGGTTAGGAGTGGATATACAAGGCTTACTGTAGGGACAGGAAACCCAGAGTTTGGTATCTTAAACATTATAGACTTTGTCTCAGAAGTACATCACATCCTTTCAGTGCCCTAGCCAACAAGTTCTCAATTTTGACAATTCCTGCATCAGAGGAAAGTATTTCTATAGCAGGAAGTCCCATACACTGATAAAATTGCAGTTTTTCCTTCTAATGGTTCTAAGTTGTCTAAATCTTTTTTGAATCCTGACTCTGGACACATTGTCTTTCTAGCCATTCCAGTGTGGATGCCCTCCCTCTGAGATTTTTTGTGTATGCTTGGGGAGGGGGGCCTGTATCTGTCTTCATGTAATTCTCTCCCTCTGTTTGGGATACTCTGCTTTTCTCTCTGGAACCTTCTTGGGCTTCAGAGCCCCGTGGTTCCATGGGAGGGAAGCAGGAGCTGGATCATTAAGTCATGGTGGGCTGATGGGAATGAATTTATGTTCAGTGACACTTGTCCTCATCTGTCTTTCTAGTTGTACTGCCCAGGGTCTGTATGAAGAAAGACCAGGCACTGCCATCACTGATGCATGGTGCTCACAGGATAATCACCATCAAAATATATCCTTTTTCATCATTTCCGCCAGCAGCAGAAGGAGCAGCAGCAGCAGCAACTACATTATCATCATAATTATCCTCATTTTGAAGTGGAAGCAATTGTGAGTGGAAATAGTTTTAATTTCATCATCTGAAAATTGTCTGTTCATATCCTTTGACCATTTATCAATTGGAGAATGGCTTGATTTCTTATAAATTAAAGTCAATTCTCTGTATATTTTGGAGAGGAGGCCTTTATCAGAACCTTTAACTGTAAAAATTTTTTCCCAATTTGTTACTTCCCTTCTAATCTTGTTTGCATTAGTTTTGTTTGTGCAGAAACTTTTTAATTTGGTGTAATCAAAATGTTCTATTTTGTGATCAATAATGGTCTCTAGTTCTCCCTTGGACACAAACTCCTTCCTCCTCCACAAGTCTGAGAGGTAAACCATCCCATGTTCCTCCAATTTATTTATGATTTTGTTCTTTATGCCTAAATCTTGGACCCATTTTGATCTAATCTTAGTATGTGGTGTTAAATGTGGGTCCATGCCTAGTTTCTGCCATACTAATTTCCAGTTTTCCCAGCAGTTTTTGTCAAATAATGAATTCTTATCCCAAAATTTGGGATCTTTGGGTTTGTCAAAGATTAGATTGCTATTTTTATTCACTATCTTGTCCTGTGAACCTAACCTATGCCACTGATCAACTAGTCTATTTCTTAGCCAATACCAAATGGTTTTGGTGACTGTTGCTTTATAATATAGCTTTAAATCAGGTACACTTAGACCACCTTCCTCTGACTTTTTTTTCATTAGTTCCCTTGCAATTCTCGACCTTTTATTCTTCCATGTGAATTTTGTTGTTATTTTTTCTAGGTCATTAAAATAGTTTCTTGGGAGTCTGATTGGTATAGCATTAAATAAATAGATTAGTTTGGGGAGTATTGTCATCTTTATTATATTCGCTCGGCCTATCCAAGAACATTGAATGTCTTTCCAATTATTTAAATCTGACTTTATTTTTGTGGCAAGTGTTTTGTAATTTTGCTCATATAATTCCTGACTCTCCTTTGGTAGATATATTCCCAAATATTTGATACTATCGACTGTTATTTTGAATGGAATTTCTCTTTGTATCTCTTGCTGTTGGATTGTGTTGGTAATGTATAAAAATCCTGAGGATTTATGTGGATTTATTTTGTATCCTGCGACTTTGCTAAAATTCTGAATTATTTCTAATAGCTTTTTAGCAGAGTCTTTGGGGTTCTCTAAGTATACCATCATGTCATCTGCGAAAAGTGACAATTTGATTTCTTCATTTCCTACTCTAATTCCTTGGATCTCTTTCTCGGCTCTTATTGCCAAGGCTAGAGTTTCTAGTACTATATTGAATAGTAATGGTGATAGTGGGCAACCTTGTTTCACTCCTGATCTTACAGGGAAAGGTTCTAGTTTATCACCATTACATATGATGTTTACTGAAGGTTTTAAATATATGCTCCTTATTATTTTAAGGAATAGTCCATTTATTCCTATACTCTCAAGCGTTTTTAGTAGGAATGGATGTTGGATTTTATCAAATGTCTTTTCTGCATCTATTGAGATGATCATATGGTTTTTATTAATTTGATTATTAATATGGTCAATTATACTAATAGTTTTCCTAATATTAAACCAGCCCTGCATTCCTGGTATAAATCCCACTTGGTCATAGTGTATTATCCTGGGGATGATTTTCTGAAGTCTATTTGCTAATATCTTATTTAAGATTTTAGCATCAATATTCATTAAGGAAATTGGTCTATAGTTTTCTTTCTCAGTTTTTGATCTACCTGGTTTAGGTATCAGTACCATGTCTGTGTCATAGAAGGAATTTGGTAGGACTCCTTCAATCCCTATTTTTTCAAATAGTTTACATAGCATTGGAGTTAATTGTTCTTTAAATGTTTGGTAGAATTCACCTGTAAATCCATCTGGTCCTGGGGACTTTTTCTTAGGAAGTTGGTTAATAGCTTGGTCTATTTCTTTTTCTGAGATGGGACTATTTAGACTACTTACTTCTTCCTCTGTTAATCTGGGCAAGCTATATTTTTGAAGGTATTCTTCCATTTCATTTAAGTTATCGAATTTATCGGCATAAAGTTGAGCAAAGTAGCTCCTAACTATTGTTCTAATTTCCTCTTCATTAGTGGTGAGTTCACCCTTTTCATTTTCAAGACTATCAATTTGCTTTTTCTCTTTCCTTTTTTTAATCAGGTTTACTAAGGGTTTGTCTATTTTGTTGGTTTTTTCATAAAACCAACTCTTAGTTTTATTAATTAATTCAATAGTTTTTTTACTTTCAATTTTATTAATCTCATCTTTTATTTTTTGAATTTCAAGTTTTGTGTTTGTCTGGGGGTTTTTAATTTGTTCCTTTTCTAGCAATTTTAGTTGTAAACCCAATTCGTTGGCCCTCTCTTTCTCTATTTTATGCAGGTAGGCCTGTAGAGATATAAAACTTCCCCTAATTACTGCTTTGGCTGTATCCCACACATTTTGGTATGATGTCTCATTATTGTCATTTTCTTGGGTGAAGTTATTAATTATGTCTATGATTTGCTGTTTTACCCAATCATTCTTTAGTATAAGATTATTTAGTTTCCAATTATTTTTTGGTCTATTTTCCCCTGGCTTTTTATTAAATGTTATTTTGATTGCATTATGGTCTGAAAAGGATGCATTTACTATTTCTGCCTTACTGCATTTGATTTTGAGGTTTTTATGCCCTAGTATATGATCAATTTTTGTATAGGTTCCATGAACTGCTGAGAAGAAAGTATATTCCTTTCTGTCTCCATTTAGCTTTCGCCAAAGATCTATCATATCAAACTTTTCTAGTATTCTATTTACCTCTTTGACTTCTTTCTTATTTATTTTGTGGTTTGATTTATCTAATTCTGATAGTGCAAGGTTGAGATCTCCCGCTATTATAGTTTTGCTATCTATTTCCTCTTGCAGCTCTCTTAATTTCTCTTTTAAGAATTTAGATGCTGCACCACTTGGTGCATACATGTTTAATATTGATACTGCTTCACTATTGATGCTTCCCTTTAGCAGGATATAATGCCCTTCCTTATCTCTTTTAATTAGATCAATTTTTGTTTTTGCTTGATCTGAGATTAGGATGGCTACTCCTGCTTTTTTGGTTTTGCCTGAAGCATAATAGATTCTGCTCCACCCTTTTACTTTTAGTTTGAATGTCTCATCCTGTTTCAGGTGTGTTTCCTGTAAACAACATATAGTGGGATTCTGACTTTTAATCCAGTCTGCTAACTGCTTCCTCTTTATGAGGCAGTTTGCCCCATTCACATTTATGGTTAGAAGGACTAATTCTATATTGCTTGCCATCCTATTAACCCCTGCTTATGCTTTTCCCCTTTCCTTCCCTTTTACCCTCCTATCCAGTATTCAACTGGTAAACACCACTTGCTTTTCACAGCCCTCCCTTTTTAGGATCCCTCCTCCACCTTAAAGATCCTCCCCTTATTTTACCCCTTTTCCTCGAAATTACTGTATTCCCTTCCCCTTAGCTTACTCCTTCCCTTTCACTTTTCAATGAAGTGGAAGAAGTTTCACCATAAATCGAATATGTCTATTGATACACGCTATGTTCATCTCCCTCCTTTCTTTCTCTCAGATATAATAGGTTACCTTTGCCTCTTCATGAGATGTAGTACCACCACTTTATACTTTTTTATGATATAATCTCCTTTCTACCTCTAGTTTCTAAGACAAATTGTACATATGTTCTTTACATATTTTTTTGACAGAAGTATAGTTCTCAAGATTTCTTTTTACCTTTTTTAGAAGTCTCTTGAGTTCTGTATTTGAAGATCAAACCTCTTATGTAGGTCTGGTTTTTTCATCAAAAATAGATGGAATTCATTTATTTCGTTAAATGTCCATCTTCTTCCCTGGAAAACGATGCTCATTCTTGCTGGGTACGTTATTCTTGGCTGCATACCAAGTTCCTTAGCCTTTCGGAATATCATGTTCCAGGCCCTGCGTTCTTTTAATGTGGACGCTGCTAGATCCTGTGTTATCCTTATTGTGGATCCTCCATATCTGAATTGTTTTTTTCTAGCAGCTTCCAATATCTTTTCCTTTGTCTGATGGTTCTTGAACTTGGCCACTATATTTCTTGGCGTTTTGATTTTAGGGTCCCTTTCAGTAGGTGATCGATGAATTTTCTCAATGTCTATTTTACCCTCTGTTTCCAAAACGTCTGGGCAGTTCTCTTTGATAATTTCCTCGAAAATGGTGTCCAAGCTCTTTTTTTCCTCCCATTTTTCAGGGAGTCCGATTATTCTCAAATTGTCTCTCCTGGATCTGTTTTCCAGGTCTGTTGTCTTTCTGGTAAGGTACTTGACAGTCTTTTCAATTGTTTCATTTCTCTGGTTTTGCTTGACTCCCTCTTGGTTTCTCCTTGAGTCATTCATTTCTACTTGTTCCAGTCTAATTTTCAATGATGTATTTTCTTCACTCACTTTTTTTATATCTCTTTGTAATTGTCCAATTGAGTTTTTATCTTCTATGGAATTTTTTTCCATTTTATCCATTTTATTTTTTAGAGAGCTGATTTCTTTTTCCAGCTCTCTAATCCTGTTTTCCTTGGAGTTGTTTACCTTTTCCAGCTCACTAATCCTGTTTTCCTTGGAGTTGTTTACCTTTTCCAGCTCACTAATCTTGTTTCTCAATGATTTGATTTCTTTATCCATTCTGTCTTTGAATGCATGGGATGACTTCTCCAGGCTCTCTTGCCAAGCTTCCCTTTCCTTTTCCCATTTCTCTTCCAGCTCTCTTGTGAGAGCCTTTTTGATTTCCTCTATGAGGTTCTTTTGTATTGAGGAGCAGCTTATATCCCTCCCAGGGGATACATCTGGGGACATTCTGTTCCTAGTCTCCTCAGCATTTGAAGTCTGCTCCCTCTCCACACAGAAGCTGTCTATGGTTAGAGCCCTTTTGAATTTTTTGTTCATTTTGTCAGAGTAGGAATCAAAGAAAACAAACTGACAAGAGAAACAATTGGTCTGTTTTGCGGGGGATAGGGCTGGATGTTATTAATGGGCTTCCTCTACACACTGGGGGTAGGGCAGCAGAGAGCCACTAACAGAACAGCAATGACTGTACTGAGTCTGCGCTCTGAGGCTCTGAGAACGCACCGAGTCAGTCCAGGTGGGGGTTGGGGGTGGCCGGGCTCTGAGAGACGCTGGCTTTCTGGGGTTTTAATCTTCACCTCCGGTGTTTACACCCTCTCTGCTGCTCCTGGCTTGCTGCCAAGACGGAGCATCCACACTGGGGCAAAAGCCCTTTCACAGAAACGGCAGAGATCACACCCCTCCCCCTCTGGTTTGAGCTGTGTGAGCTGCCTGTCTTGCTCTGGCTGTCTGCCCTCAGTCTGCGCCCAGTCTGATTGACCCTCCCCCGAACAAACACAGACCTTTTCTGGCGACTTTCAAGGATGTCTTCTCTTGGTGATAATTTGTGGATTTCTTTCTGGGTCAAGCATTAAGTCAGAGGCTTGTCATGAAGTAAGTTCTGAGAGAAAACGAGGAGCTCAAGCAGCTGTCTGCCTCCACGCCGCCATCTTGGCCGGAAGTCGGAAGCAATTGTTTATAAGAAGATAAGCAGTAATATAAAGAGGGTGAAGCAGTGAGGACTTTGCCCTAATAGGAATCCTTTATCATTGTAGCAACCACAGGTCTCATACCTAAATCATACATTCATTCAGTGCATCTTTGATCCAGCAGTGCTACTACTGGGCTTATATCCCAAAGAAATACTAAAGAGGGGAAAGGGACCTGTGTGTGCCAAAATGTTTGTAGCAGCTCTTTACATAGTGGCTAGAAACTGGAAGATGAATAGATGTCCATCAATTGGAGAATGGTTGGGTAAATTATGGTATATGAAGGCTATGGAATATTATTGCTCTGTAAGAAATGACCAGCAGGAGGAATTCAGAAAGGCTTGGAGAGACTTGCATGAACTGATGCTGAGTGAAATGAGCAGAACCAGAAGATCACTATACACTTCAACAACAATACTGTATGAAGATGTATTCTGATGGAAGTGGATATCTTCAACATACAGAAGATCCAACTCACTTCCAGCTGATCAATGATGGATAGAAACAACTACACCCAGAGAAGGAACACTGGGAATTGGATGTAAAATATTAGCACTACTGTCTATCTACCCAGGTTACTTATACCTTCAGAATCCAATACTTAACATGCAACAAGAAAATTGGATTTACATATATTATAACCTATATTATATCTAGGTTATACTGTAACACATGTAAAATGTATGAGATTGCCTGTCATCTAGGGGAGAGAGTAGAGAGAGGGAGGGGAAAATTTGGAAAAATGAATACAAGGGATAAAGTTATAAAAAAAAATTACTCATGCATATATACTGTCAAAAAGATATATAATTATAATAACATTACTAAAATATATAAGTAAAAAAAAAAGAATGTGCAATGATCAGTTATGAAAGAATTGGTTCATTTCTGTGGTTCAGTGATTCAAAGCAATCCTAATAAATTTTAAATTAAAAAATGCCACCAGAACTATGGAGTTTGAATGTAAATCAACATTCCTGGTGAAAAGACCTGAGCTGAATAGAAAAAAACTGATTTTCATATAAGACTGAACAGAAATATAAAAGCATAAGTAGGAAAGGATCATTAGAAAGGACTAAATGAAGTTAAACTGATTACATTCCTTCATGGCATGGTGATATTTGTAACTCAGAAGTTTCTCAGTATTCATGCTGTTGATGAGGGAAAGGAAAGGGGGAACCCTGTTTGTTAGCATATATATAGTAAAGTAATCCCATGAGGCACAGTGTCCCCTGTAAATGAATTTACAGGCCCGAAAACCTAGATTGATAAGTAAAAGGTTTATTGTAGGAATTTGGAAGTAAAGTTCAGTTAGAAAGATGCCGGGGCCAGAAGTGGCCATTGGGCGGGAAAGAACCCTTACATGGCCAGAAGGCTACCATGTGTTGGGGGGAAGGGCTCCTATAAAGAGAGAGCTCCAGCTTGGCTCTTTTATACCTAGAAGGGGATTGTGGGCAGTACCCCAAGTTCTTGACTGGCTTTTCAGTTAGCTCAGATCCAGTGGGGGTCTGGGGGAAGCTGAGCAGATAGTGGGGGCTAGGCCCGGATATTCAAAAGGGTGCTTTTTGACCAGGATTTGTAAATCAAGGTCAGCCATGGGGGTTGGGCAATCATAAAGGAATCTTAAAGGGACCTCAACTCCCATCACTGTTAGAAGGAGTATATATAAACAGAAGGCACCAAACTGAATAGAATACTTGATATTTTAAAAAAAATAGAATACTTATTATCTAAAAAAATGAAGGGAGTGCTTGCTTTGGCAGCATATATACTTAAAAAAAAGGATTAGAAAGTGAAATGAACAGGGAGAAAGGAAAAGGGAGAGGTAAAATGGGGCAAATTATTTCACATAAAAGTGACAAGGAAGAATTTTTACAGTGGGGGGAAAAATGGGAGAGATGGCAGAAAATGTTTGAGCCTTACTCTCATATGACTTTGCTCAAAAAAGGAATAATATGCATATTGAATTGGGCATAGAAATCTATCTTATCCTACAGGAATTTAGGAGAGGAAGGGAATAAGAAAAAGGAGGGATGATATAGATGGGAAGGAGGATGGATTAAGGAAGGTGGTAATTAGAAGCAAACCACTTTTGAGGAAAGACTGGATGAAAGAAAAGAGAATAATCAGGGGGAAATAGAATGGAAGAAAATACAATTAGCAGTGGCAACTGTGAAAAAATTTTTTTCAAGTAACTTTCTCTGATAAATCAAGGCCTCATTTCTCATATATGTAGAGAAATGAGTCAAATTTATAAAAATATGAGTGATTCCCAATTGATAAATGATCAAATTATATGAATAGTCAGTTTTCAAATGAAGTATTTAAAACTATCTGAAGCCATATGAAAAAATGCTCAAAAACACTACCAATTGGAGAAATGCAAATTAAACCAATTCTGAGGTACTACTTTATATCTATTAGATACTAATAGGACAGAAAAAGTAAATGATAAATATTGAAGAGGATATGGGGAAAATGAGGCATTAATACATTGTTGGTGGAATTGTGAACTGATCCAACCATTCTATAGAACAATTTGGAACTATGCCCAAAGAGCTAAAAAAAAAAATATGAATATGTTTGGGCCCAGCACAACTACTATTAGGTCTGAATCCCAAAAGAGATAAAAATCAAAAAAATATCCAGGAAGAAAACTTGCAGGAATATTACAGACAAGTTTCAAAGTTCAGTGATTAAGAAGAGAATATTGGAAGGAACAACAACAACAAAATCTAAATATCATGGAGCTACAATAAGGATTGTACTAGACATAATTGCTACTTTATTAAATAATTGTATGCCTTGTAATAATATATTCTGTAGAGTAAAAGAGGTGGGATTATGGCCAAGTTTAATTTACCCACCAAAGTTAGATATAATCTTGAATGAAAAGAGGAAAAAAAAATAGTGAATTGAAAAAAGTTTAGGTTTGTCAAAATCCTTAGAACATATGTAATGCCAGAGAAACTGAGCAAGATAGAGATTAGAGAGTATTTAATAATTTGTTAAATGGAGAGATTTATTGGAACCAAATGGATCCATGGTTTGTTCCCAAGGCTGAATGAGATTATTGTCTCCAAGAACTAGTCAACAATGAGAGTTCTCAATGACATATATACACATGATTCAGGGGGTAGACTGAATCAGGGGTGGAGTCCAGGGTGCTTGAGAAAGGGAACAGGACTCTGACAATCCAATTATGACAGGGAAAGGTGAGGTAGGGGGGAGGAACCCCAGAGATGGGGAGAAGTATGGTATCTGACATTCCAGTAGTTTGGGATGGGGAGTGGCATTTTGATATTCTAAAAACATAAGATCTTTTATCCTTATCAAATATTCTGATAAAGAGTAAGGGGAGATTTTGAAGGACTGAGAAGCAGGGAAACTGAGTCAGGACTGGGTCAGGATAATTATGGAAACTGGGAACCGTAGCATAACACATAGGGAAAAAAATTTGACATGTAATATCTAAAAAAAAAAAAAAAGGTAAACGTTAAAGACCAATTTTGAGAGGCTTAATAAGATCAAATTGTTTACTTTTTTTTTGGCAAAATATCAGTATTCTTGTTATCATTATTTTGGTATTTTGGAAGAAAGGATTGAGCTAAGCTTACTATTATGGGATGATTCTAAAAAAATAAAACTAGGGAGAGATCAAAAGAAATTATTTCATACAAATGAGGAAAGAAGCCTAACTGCTTATGGGGAGGGAGATGCCCTTTCTCTCAAGATCATGATAAAATTCCTTTCCACTTTTGCCTTGAGAAAGCTCCTTAATTTATTTGATTTAGTTGAGCTGGTGGTCTTGTCCCACACAAAATATATATACATATAAACATATATTCCCATACATACATACACACACACACATATCTTTGCTATCCCTGATGATTCAATGCTTTAATTCTGCTACTAACTTTCCTTGTTATTACTTAATCTCCCACCACCCATGGGTCCCTCTCTTGTTTTCTTCCTATACTCTTTGCTTCCTGGTCTACCCATCCCTCTCCTCTTATTTCTTTATAGATTGTTATTATATATTTTGAATTCTCCCTGATGTTCTTATGGACACATAATAATGTTCTCTTTTGTTTTGTATTCTTTTTATATTTTTCTTTTTTATTCTGTTTTTCTAATAATTAAAAAAAAAAAAAGACATGATGAGTGAAATAGACCAACACAAGATAGACAGCTCAGACCAGATCATTCAAATTAAATCATCATTTATTAACCAGCTGGTGACTGACCCCACTAGACAGGCAAGTAGAGATCACCCCTGAACACTTTTAAGTATCTTTGCCACTTCTTGGTAGGCTTTTCGGTTACAAATTTCGTTAATCATCAACACAGCTTCTCACTTACAATGGGGAAATTTCAGGACATAAATGAGCACACAACAGAACATGTCTTCATGTATTGCAATTATGACCTGACTTTGTTAGGCAAACACTTCTCAGAAAATCTAGGGCCTCATGAACCAGGGATGGGGCCCAGTCTTTTGTCCATTTCAATGAACAAGATTGTTAGGATTACTACTAGGTGCTAAGTCGGTACTAAACTATTTTCTAGCTCAGAGTTCACACCTTTAGTTCAAACCTTTAAAGGAGTTCACTCATTGGTTCCTTAAGGAGTTCCCACAAGCACATGGAGTACCCACAAGCCAATTCTCTGGGAGAATATAAGGAGACAACATTGAGTTGGGTCAGTCAGTCTGGAGTGAGTCAAGGGGAGAACTTCAGGGAAGCTTGAGGAGATTCAGAGCCAGGATTCAGTGGATTTGCAAGTCCAGCAGATTCACAGGAAAAGCCTGCTCATGGACTTCAGGGAGATTCACATCTAGGATTGAATTCTGGGAAACCCACAATCCCACACTCTTGGAGGCAGAGTCTGATTAATTCCCACATCTACCTTCATGCTGGATGGAGGCTTTGGATTCAGAGGGAACTAGAGACTGAAGCTGACTGGAGACATTTGGACAAGAGCTCTCAGGGAATCAAGGAGAGAAGAAGGCCTCTACAGAGAACTTGCTGGGCCCCAGGAAAAGGTTCAGGCTTTTGAAGAACACAATAAAGGATCTGGACTTTAACTCCTGGCTGCATTTTGGGACTATTGAACAGAATTGAAAGGAAAGCTGCCTCCAGAAGCTCCCTAAGAAACCTGCTCCCAAGAGATCTGCCCCCAGAGAATGATCGCAATCTAGAGAGAAACAGAACATTACATTTTGGCGCCCAAAGTGGAGCAAGGACTTTTTCTTATCCTGTCTCTGGCAGATTTTGAGCCCTTAAGGGAGCTAGCCCTGACTTTACACAAGATACCCCCAGAAAAACCTGAAAAGACTTACATGAACTGATACAAAATGAAAACATTGTACACAGTAACAACAGTAATATAAAATAATTAACTGATAATGACTTTAGTTATTTTTTTAGCAATACAATGATCCACTACAAATTTCAAGGATTTATGATTAAAAAAAATGCTTTCCTTCTCCAGAGAAAGAATTGATGCAATCTGAATATAGATTTGAAGCACATTTTTTAAACATTTACCTGTTAATTTTTTAGTCTGTTTTTTTTTTTTACATCATGACTAATGTGGAAAAGTTTTACATAACAACATATATACATACACACACACACACATACACACTTATACCTAAATCAAATTTTTTCCTTCTCATTGAACCCCCTCCATCATTCCTCTAAACTCTGAGAATACCCCTTTACCCCCAGCATGGTCCTTTTAACCTCTGAAGTTCTAAGGTTCTGCAATTTGAATGGACACATTCTAAAGAAGAGAGCCTGAAAGAGGCAGCCATTACCTAGAGTAAGAAAATGATTTGTCCTAGAAGAAGAAATTCTCTCACTTACCTGGATGGCAAGGGTAGCAGCACTCCCTGTCCATTCAATAGCCAGCCATAAGCATGTTAAGCATCTTGGGCAATGAAAAAGGAGGTAATGAGAACAAAGGAGAAAAAATGACTCAGGGTGTCAGGAAAATCTTGCTCTAAAATTGACCCTGTCATTCACTGCCTAGATGACTGGAGACTGAACTTGAAAACCCCCAAGACCTCTTCCAATTCCAGACCTAGGATCCTGGGATTTAATCTCTAGGCTATCTCTCTGACTAGTCTGTAACTCCCAACAGCTGGACTCTTTGAAAGCTAGGAGAAAGGTATTGAGGACCATGTTTAAGTGTGGAACCCAAAAAGCCTGTAAAAACATTGCCACCCACTGGGGTAGGTCAGTTCTCCAATGTCCACAGCTGTGAATCACAGAACCCTAGAGAGACTAAAGTAATGTTTTGTTATCAGTCTTTATCTTACTCTCTGAATAGAGCTACAGGCCCAAGAAAAGGCCAACAGAACCCAAAAAATCAGAAATAACTGTCTGAAGTTATAAAACAAATTTACTGACACAGATGTTGCTTGAGAAAGAATGTACATTTTTCTTTCAACAATAATAACCTTGCTGTACTTATAAAATACATATTCTGTATATAGATAAAATAAAGCAGAGGTTTTCTCAGTCTCCTTGTATCATTATTGTCTTCTCATATGGCACAATCTCCTTAGCTGGTAAGAATTAAATTCCAGCAGTCACTTTTTAGAAGGTGGCTCCCATGAAAGGGAGGGAAGAAAGAAAATCCCTCTTCCCACTGTTCCCAGTGATTCCAACCTATCCAGAGACTATATCCCTGAACACAGTCCCATGCACCCTATCATTTTGTTAAATTTCTCAGGCATTTTATATCACATGGTACAGTCTCCCCCAGATCCTGCTCAGGTCACAGATAGTTGGAACTTTTTCCTCCTGACTTTTAAAAGACAAGTTTGAAATTTGGGGTATTTCAATTCCTAGATAACTGAATTTTCAGTTCTGTGCCCCCTCCTCCCCACCTTTGTATGAATTCCTGAGCTGCCAAACCCTGACCCTTTCCGTGTCTTTGATGAGAAGTGTGGAGTCATTCAGCTTGAAAACAACTTAGTTTATCTTTCTTAGATGGAACTTGCAGAAAAGTTGTTTCTCTCCCTCTCCCTCTTCCTCTCTCTCTCCTTCTCCCTCTCCCTCTTCCTGTCCCTCTGCCTCTCCCTCTCTCTCTTTCTCTTTTTTTCTCTCTATCTCTTTCACCACACACACACACACACACACACACACACACACACACACACACACACACACACAGCAATATCCTATCATGCAATTCCCAAGACTTGCACCAATGTCTTTCTAACTTTGAGCCTGGTTCTCTACCTGCTTCTTTGGAAGACACTGGGTGTGATGTTCTTTTCTCTAAGTCAAAATCATTCCCTGGGGGCAGATTGCCAAGTAGATAAGAGTAGAGTCACTCTGGGCTAATCTCCTAAACTTTCTGTGGTCTTGGCAACTCTCTAAGATTGAATATTGTAGAGAAGGGACCAACCTATATGCATACTTACAAAAATATAATAAAGAAATGTGTGTATACATATATAAAGACATGTGTATATATTTATAATAGATTTTTATATGGTTGCATGTGCATATAGACATACATATAAATGTGTATACTTATATGTACATATATATAAAAATGTGTATGCATGCATACATGTGTATTGTATAATCATGTGTGTGCATGTATATATGTGTGTCATATGTGTGTATGCCTGTGTGCACACACATAGATCCAAGAACTGTACTATACTCTTGTCCAGGAAATTATAATACAATAGACTTAAGGTTAAATGGACTTAGCTAGTGTGGGGTCTTCATTTTACAGATAAAGAAACTAAGTCTCATGAGAATAGAATGTCATGTAAATAGTTAGTAGCAGAGTAAGGATCCCAATCCAAATCTTCTACCTCCAGACTCATTCTTCTATCTTGTTGAAATACATGGGAGCTGTTGGAATACATGGGAAACATTTGACAGTGGCTGCTGGAGATCCAACTCAGACCTGCAGAATGGATCTCCTCTTGTGAGAGGATGACATAAGGAGACTGAAAAGGTCTCCTCTTCCCTCTGCCTCCAATTTATCTCATTCCTAGTCCTCAACATTTGTGGCAGCAAAGACTGCCTTGCAAGTCCTTCAGATGCTGTGATGCACAACTGTGGAGGCTCTTGGAGAATTGACCTGTCCCTTAACACCCTCTCATTCAGCTGCCTCCTCAGTGCTGATCCTTGAAGTTTTGCAAAGTACTTTATATGATTTATTCCTCATACTAGGTCTGCTATTTTATTACCATTTTATTAATGAGGTAACTAAAATTCAGAAAGGTGTTGTGACTTACCTCTTCTGGGAAAGTATCCTGCATCAATGAACTCCAAAGTCTAGTCCCCCTCTCCCTATTGTCCAGTTTTTAGTTCATCTTTACTTCCATATTTATCCCCCTTCATTTCTGTACCTAATGACCCAGACCTTAAACAAAGTATGGAGAGAAAAAAAGGGCAAGAGGGAGGGAAAAATAATACAGAAAGGAAAAGAGGGCTGTAGAGTTGTAGGAAAAAAGAAATACCATTTTCTTCCTTTTCTACTTTTACTGCCTAAGAAACCTCAAATAATTTATTTCATCTTTCTGGGCCTCAGTTTTCTTATCTGTAAAATAGTAAGGGTGATTAGAGCACGAGACCTGCATGCAGGAAGATCGAGTTTTAAATCCAGCCTCAGACACTAACTCTGTGAATCTGTATGCCTCAATTTTCTCTTCTATAAAAGAGCTGGTTCATAAGTAAATAGCCAACCATTCCAGTATGTCTGCCAAAAAAAACTACAAGTGGGGTCACAGAAAGCTGGATGTGACTGAAAAATTACTTAACAATGGAAGTAAGTAGTTGTACTTCGTATCCTCAGAGATCCCTTCCTACTGTTTTCCTACCACACAGTACCTAACTCTCCTTAGATATGTTGCTAATTTCCTTAAACAATCCTCTGCCCAACAAGATTAGAAGGGAAGTAACAAAGTGGGAAAACATTTTTACAGTTAAAGGTTCTGATAAAGGTTTCATTTCCTAAATATATAGAGAACTGACTCTAATTTATAAGAAATCAAGCCATTCTCCAATTGATAAATGGTCAAAGGATATGAACAGACAATTTTCAGATGATGAAATTGAAACTATTTCCATTGATATGAAAGAGTGTTCCAAATCACTATTGATCAGAGAAATGAAAATTAAGACAACTCTGAGATACCACTACACACCTGTGAGATTGGCTAAGATGACAGGAACAAATAATGATGAATGTTGGAGGGGATGTGGGAAAACTGGGACACTGATACATTGTTGGTGGAATTGTGAAAGAATTCAACTATTCTAGAAAGCAATCTGGAATTATGCCCAAAAAGTTATCAAACTGTGCATACCCTTTGATCCAGCAGTGTTACTACTGGGCTTATATCCCAAAGAAATACTAAAGAAGGGAAAGGGACCTGTATGTGCAAGAATGTTTGTGGCAGCTCTTTTCGTAGTGGCCAGAAACTGGAAAATGAATGGATACTCATAAACTGGAGAATGGTTTCGTAAATTGTGGTAGATGAATGTTATGGAGATCATTACACACTTCAACAAGGATACTGTATGAGGATGTATTCTCATGGAAGTGGATATCTTCAACAAAGAGAAGATCTAATTCAATTCCAAATGATCAATGATGAACAGAATCAGCTACACCCAGAGAAGGAACACTGGGAAATGAGTGTAAACTGTTTGCGTTTTTGTTTTTCTTCCCATGTTATTTTTACCTTCTGAATCCAATTCTTCCTGTGCAACAATAAAAAAAAAAAATTCAGTTCTGCAAACATATATTGTATCTAGGATATACTATAATATATTTAACATGTATGGGACTGCCTGCCATCTAGGGGAACGGGTAGAGGGAATGAGGGGAAAATTCAGGACAGAAGGGAGTACAAGGGATAATGTAAAAAAAAAATTACCTATGCATATGTACTGTCAAAAAATGTTATAATTATAAAATTAATTTTTAAAAACTGTATAAAAAAACAATTCTTTGCCCATCACTAAATTGTAGAGGAAGGGATCTGGACTTAGGCTTCCCTTTGTGTCCAGTCTAGGAGCATGGAGAAGATGTAAAAGAACTGGGGAAGAAGGAATAAAGGAAAGGGGTACCAGTTATTAGGAGTATCAAGTATTAGGGAAACCAAGGAATTAGTAGGAGGGGAATAGAAGGAAAATATTGGGTAAAGTAATGAGGAGGAGGGAATTAGGAAAACAGTCAAAATGGGAATGGCGGGGGGAGAGGGAGAGGTTCCCCAGATGGCTTGGGGTCTTACTCTGACTGTTCCTGACTTCAGGAGTTGAGGCTACATCCAGACTTCCTCCTTGGCTTAGAAGAGGGGTCCCTTTTTAAGTATTTCTATTCCTAGATTCCTGAGTTTTCAGTTCTGTGCCCACTCTCCCCCTTTTTCTGAATCCCTTAGTATGGGGCTGCTTAGAGTAGGGAGATAAAGGGCAGACAGTTCCTTTCCAGTTGCCCCAAGACCTAGGTTCTTAAGCTCCCAAGAACTTGGCTGATGAGATGAGAGTGGAAGGAGAGTGAGGAGTCTGGGTGAGTGGAAAAATGGGTTCTTCCACAGAAAGAGAGAAAAGAATGAGTTTAATTTTGTACATTTTGAGATAAGGATTTCTATAGGACAGGCCTTACAACTATTCTGTCTAACCCTGGCCCAGTGCTTTCTGCCTCCAGACATGATCAGAGAGACAGGCAGACATCCAGGATGAGATGTGCAGTAAGCCTTTGGAGAAGTGACATGCATTCAGGAATGAGGTTAGGACTACACAAATAAATCAGAATCAAATTCACTGTGGTTGAATTCATGGGAGCTCATGAGATCACCAAGATGAAGAGAAGAGGACCTAAGATAGAGCTTTGGAGGATGGCCACAGTTAATGGGAAAAGACCTTAATAGGAAAACTCCTCCTACAAGGTACATTGTTTAATATTAAAATAGTCTATTAAGCAAGCCCAGTACTGATTTGACATACTCAAATCATTGACCACAACCAATTTGGGCTGGATGTGCTATTATCTTAAACACGTAATTTTCTCAAAACCACAAGGCTCTTTTTGATTGACTAAGTCCACCTATATCTTCCTAGTTCCCCAATTCCTTGTTTGCTCAAGGCTTCTGAGAGATTGAAACTTAATTGTTTTGTGGAAACTTAACCTTCCTTAATTTCTCACATTCTGAAAATTGGCCAGTGGGACTGGGTACTAATGGGGTGCAGCTTCTAGAGAAATGTTGCAATTAACCTGAGGTCCCCTGGACTTAGGAATGCTATAGTTCTATAGTTCTTCCCCTAGCTTTTAGGGAAGATACAGTAATAATCCTGAGGTCCCCTGGTTTTAGGAGTACCATAGTCCTTGCTGTCAGAAAAGTCTTTTGGTCAGGGATAACCAAGTTCCTGAGATAATAGTGAATAGACCAAGTTTCATACATATAAGTCAATAAAATTATTAAATAAGCAACATGAAGCTCTGGTCTAACTTTTTCCTGTGAATTTATCCTCCTCCTGATTCTTTGTTAAATCCTTTTGGAACTTAGCCTGCTTCAATTGGCATTACAATTACAATAAACTTTGTCCCTTGACTTACAGATAGATTCAAACCTGCAAATTCTTTTGAGAGACCTCACAACACTGATCTGTGACCCCAACTTCTTAGGTCTCCTTTGAACCTCAATAGTACCATGGCATCAGAGAGTTAATTCCATGACATGCAAGTGAATGAGATTGAAGGGAGGGAAGATGGTGCAAGAACATCTTCTTTACTTTTCCCTTCAGAATCATCTGGATATAGTGGCAAGATATAGATCAGTATGACTAGTTGTGGCCCTGGATTCAGAGAGACCTTGGCCTTTTTAAGCAATGTAGGTCTCCTTTTGACTGAGGCAACACCCATTCTATGATTAAGACTAGATACCAATAGAAATGCTTTTTCACCTAGTCAAACAAACAAACAAACAAACAAACAATTAATAAAAAAACCCTGTAGGGAAAGATCATCAGGGTTTCTAGACAAAGCAGAAGTGATTGCTATTTACATTCAATCTGAGTTGCTTGGGACTGAAACAAAAAAACAAAACATTTGGAAGAAACCTGGGCAAGCCTCTGCAGTTGCCTCAAATCTTATGACTTCTCCTTGAATATACCCTGCCAGAGTCAAGCTACAGCAGCCCCTCCTTTCTCCACCCTTTTTTTGTTGTTAGTTAGATGTCAGATCTTGCCCAAGCACCTCTGCCCAGCCCAGACCGGCCCCCCTTTCATGTTCTAAATACTAAATACTAGTGCTCAAATTCAAGGGCTGGGTTCCTTTGCCTCTGTTCCATTGGTCCATCTAAGCTCAGCCTAGACAGAGAGCCTGTGTGTTTCATAGCTAACTGATTTGTAATATTGACAATGGGAAAGCCCAAACAAAGCAGAGGTACCTATATATCCAAACTTGAAATTATCAAAGTAATGACTTTTGATAGCTAGAAAGAACTCTCTCTAACTTAGAGTTGTTAAAGGCACTGAGAGGTAACTGACTAAACAAGTCACACACAATTGGTCTTCCTGACTCCAAGGCTGACATGGTGTCCCAATGTCTCTCATTTTTTTTTTTTTTTTATTTGGGATAAGTAGGTGACTTCGGTCCAGACTCATTTTCCACAAAAATCATATCCCACAGAATATCACAGAGCTGTTGTCAAAAGCACTTTTGTGTGATGTGTAAAAAGGTTTAAGAAACATAATTTCTGAGTAATCTAATTGTTTTATTAATAACACCAGCATTAATATATATATATATATATATATATATAAATAATATATATATATATATATATTACCATAGAGGTAGGTTTATAATTTTTAAACTTTTATACAGTCAGTGTTGGGCAGCTTAGCAATCACCTTTGGTTAAGAATTAATGAGAGTGAATATTACGGTGAAGGACTGGACTTAACCTATGATTTTATCATTTAGTTCCTTAGTTGCCCCCAGCTTTGAATAATCTATTTAAAAATTTTTTCCCTTCCTGAACCTGAGTAGAGCACTGTTGGAGTTCTACTCCAGTAGTGTTAAGGGTGTGATAAGTCAGGGCCAGGCACAAGGATTCCTTATGAAATCTTCAAATTTATTGGTAAGCGAGACATATATATATATATATATATATATATATATATATATATGTATGTTTCCAATAAACATGGCACACTCTTTGATATTAGATCCTTTCTAACAAGTTCAATCGAGATGCCAATGTATAAACCCAGGTTTGCCCACTTCTTCAGAGATGTAAATTGTTGTGGTGCACATCAGAGCAAAATTATTATACCAATGTCCTCAAGTACCTTTTTCCCCAAATGCTTTTAGTTCCATTGTAGGATGCTTTTCCTGTCCTAAGTTTAAAAGTATGTCTTTGATCTATTATATAGATGAGTTTGCCCTTTGCTTCAGTCATAAGAATCTTTATCAATATATTTAATAAGCGTATCTCTGCTATTGTATATGGAAAAGGGAAATTGGTAAGCCCACCTACTGTAAATTTCAAAACCTGAAATGCATTCTTATTTCCTAGCCCTCTACAACTCCTTTCTTTTTAAATTAAAATGGACCCTATACCATAGTTGAGAATGATTGCAGGACATACTTGATAGCACAAAGGGCTGAGCCAATCAATAGTGAAATAAAACATTCAAGAGGAACAAAAAGCAAGAACATAGAAGTCAGATTATTTATAGGATTTATCTTTTTTAACCATTCGAATATTTGGTTCCTATGCTATCAGGATCAATTCCATGGACACCACTTCTTGCCATGTTTTCTGCTAAAAAAAAATGTTAGTTGTAATCGAAATTACATATTGTTTACATGATGCCCTAACCATATTAATGATTTTCCCATTAAGTTTAGTACTTGTTTTAACTCATTATCTATATTAATTTTTTCTTTAAAATTTTTGAGATATTTTGCTAATTTATCTTGTGAATTGAACAGTCTGAACAGATTCTGTAAGAGCTATAGCTGAAACAGCAAGTGATAATAATTGATATAGCTGCTAGAATTTCAACAGTGAGTAATTCAACAAATCTCTTTTTCCTACTACTATTTTCTATTTTTTCCTTAACGTTGTCTCAAACCTGTTCACCTGCTAACCTCTAATTGTGATTAATCTTATTAGACTTTATCATATAATATAGATGCACCATAATAACAACCATAGGTAGTGAATTTACAAACTTTTGAATAGAAGACATTGGGATACAACACAATTGTAACATTTTACAATAGATCCTTCTAATGCATTGATGATTAGATTCTAGTGCCATTCCCTAAAACAGTATCTGAAGTTAGAAATATGTGTGGTTATTTTTAAACATGATGTACAGTATATCTCTGAGATATGTAATCCCATATCTGAGATGTTCTAAGGCCCAAATACATAGTAACAGGAGACCCATCAAGCAACTGTATAATTTGGGGATCTATTCACCAATCAGTTTCACTTCCCCCTTTAAATAAATGGCACCTAAATTCCTCTGGGAGCACGGGAGAATGATCTCATTTTCTGAAACTGCTTTCTGCTGAGAATGGGCATAGATTTGAGTCATTTGTTGGGTCCCATTTTTTATGGAGGGAGCTGGAGATGATTGAAGTATCTAATAGTTGATTTAGTTACTTGAAGTTGGCCAATGCAGCTGAACCTGAACAAAATCTAGAATATAAAACAAATGTAACAAATAGAAGTTAGGATAATCTGAAATAGAAAGACAAGTCCACAAGGATTGCTATAAGATGTAAAGAGGCTAATGTAGATTGGGCGGCAATTTTTCAGGTAATGGAATATTTTTGTGTCACAAGACATGCAGTATATTCAAATTTTAAAGATGTTTCATTTTTAGTTTCAAATAAACAATAAAATAACAGTTGGGTCTTAAGGACGATCATGTTAATTGTTCTTACATTATTTTTGAAACCTATAAAGACTTTATTTAAGCAAACATATATATATATATATATATATAACAAATAGATGACTAGGCCAAATACTCATTTACCAGATTATTTAGGACATAATGGCTACATATTTTCAGATTTAAAACAAGATATTACATACTTGAATTTGTGTTGACCATTTGCTTTTATCATAGGAATTTGTCATAAAAGGAAAATATGGGGGAATAACAATACCATCAAAACTGATTCTGTATGCCTCAGACTAGGAGCATACACATGACAAACTAAAGCTTCCTTAGCTTTTATCAGTTAGGATTGATATCAAATTATAATAGTTTTACATTATCAAATTCAGGAATTATCAAGTAGGAAATAAAGAAACAGAACTGGAAAACTGAGTCAGAAGGATCTCACTTTGAGCAAAAGCTCTAAACTCTTATTTTGATACAGATCTCTCTTTGTTCAAAGTCACATTTCTCTGCTTAGCTTATGAAAACTCTCTTAAGTGGTGGGTTACTGACTTAATATCAGACAATCAAATTCAAAACTCAAAGAAAATATCAATTGCAGTCCCAAGAAGTTTCATATCCAATATCAAATTCTTCTATCTGCAACTTAAGGTTTGATAAATTATCCTCTTTTTTAAAATTTTACCAAAACTTAGACACATAAAACATTGTTTAACTTGTTTTGTATGTTACAACTCATCCTGGTGGAAAAGATTGATCATTAAATGAACTTAGAGAATTTTTGTATATACTTTCCTTGTTATATATATATTTATTTATTTATTTCCCCCCCCCTGAGGCTGGGGTTAAGTGACTTGCCCAGGGTCACACAGCTAGGAAGTGTTATGTGTCTGAGACCAGATTTGAACTCGGGTCCTCCTGAATTCAGGGCTGGTGCTCTATACATTGCACCACCTAGCTGCTTCCTTCTTGTTATATATATTTCTATATCTCTTAAACAGGCTCTTCTATCAGGGCTGATGCCCTTACTTATCCTGAAAGTTTAAGAAAACTGACAAGCTTTAAAAAGGTGGACTGTGGCTCCAGGTGTTGCCCAACACCCACCATTCATGGTGTTTTTATGGGCTATGCTGTATACAGTAATTATCAGATTTAAGTTTAACATGATGATAATAGTTCCAAGTAAATTAATTAACAATTTTTGATATTTTTCTGAGAATAACCCAATAGTTTTATATAATGTCCTTAGTTTGGTTTCCTGGAGGTCTCTAGGCAGCCTTCATTTCAGTTTAGTAATCTCTACGAGAATTGCCAGGTGTTAAAGTTCAAATCCTTTATTATCTCCTTCAAAGTCTTGTCTCCACTTGGGCTCTGCTAGTTTTCTAGAGGGCCTTCAGACGGGACTTGGTCTCAGTGGAGAAGGCAGGAGGCCAGGTCTGACACCACAGTGATGATGAAAGATGGAAATGAATCTCTCTCCCTGGCTCCAAGAGCTTGAGCTCCCATTTGGAGTCCTTTTGTGTTCTCTAGCTCTTCTTTGGCTGAGTTTTCCAGCTTATGTTCTCTACACTGAGTATAAACCAAACATTATATAACTAGCGAACCTTTATTTGTTGTAAGATTAAATCAAACATACTGAACTTAGAGAACTATTAAGCACCATGCTAAACTAGATAACCATTGTCTCATCAACTCCACTGAATTATCACCTTGTAAGAATGCCTGTTTCAAAGTTCTGGTCCATAACAATTTTAATTGTAATTTTTCTATTAATTTTCTATCAGCAGTGAAACATATTTAATTCCTTAATCTACATTTACAAAATAATATAAAACAAGATAAGCAAGGCTAAATAAACTCTTCTTCTTAATAGCTGACAAATCTATTCTGTCTCCAAACTTCTTTTTTGTTGAGCTAAAAAAGATTTACATATATATATTATAAAATTTAATTCATGAAATTTCCTAAATATCAATTAAATGTTCTAGGAAAATTGAATTACCATTTGAATATTTTCCAATTTATACAAATCCTTTGGTGAGCCAGGAAAGAATTAAGATGTAATTTTTTGTGTCTGGGCCCTGAGAAGTCTGACTCTAGATAACTCAAAAGCAGATTGATTTTTTTGGGCAGTTTTTAAGTAGCTCTGAACTGCTTTTTTGTTTTCTTAAATTTAGTACAAATAGATTGTAACTGATATGTAATTTATGGCAAATTCATTTATATCTTATTGCTTAACAAGAAATAAATGCTATGTGAATGTTAAGTGCTTTATTGGATAAAATTGCTTCATAGTTAATAACTTTAGAGGTTTTTATTTTTAAGATGTGACCAAAGATATTCCATATACTATCTTCTTAGGTCTTGTGAGCCCTAGTTGAATTTGCTTATTATAATTTACACACAATCCAAAAATTATTTATCTTAGCATTAGCATTGTATATTCATCATATATTGGTGTTAATTTTGACTAATTTCCAAATTTCTCAATCAACTTTTTTTCAAAATTATGAGAATTTGCTGAGGCAATATGACAGACATTCTGCACAGAAACATACAAAAATGATATGGAAGAAGATTGTCCCAGCTTTACAGAACACCATAAACTTGAAAGATTAAAAAAAATTATCTATTGCAAGGATCAACCATTCTTTACATACATATACACACATACCCAAATTATATCCTCTCTTTAACCAATTCAGCCCAGAGCCCCCTCTTCCTGGCCCAGGAGCCTTGCTGCTATGCCATCACTTTTGGGAGAAGCCTAATGTGTGTGGGTGATTTGCCTAAGTCTAATTTAAGAAAAAGAAAAAAAAAGAAATATCTTAAACATTTTTTAACAAAATAAAATTTATTTTTATATGTAAGCTAAATTGCCTTTTGAATTCCTTCAAACTTGGTTCATTGAAGTTGTGAGAAAGTACGAAGCTGTTGTCCAGAAATTAGCTGAGCAATTAGATCTGGGGGAAGAGGAAGGGCTCCCTCAAGACTCCCTCTTCACCCAGGAAATCATTCTGTAAAATGTACTCTTTTTTTTTTTTTCTAATAATGTGATGTATGTGAATGTGGCAGGCAAGGTTTTTCCCTGTGATAGCAGCTCTGGTGGTTGCAATTTGGGGGGCGGGAGTGGGAAGGGCCCAGGCTACAAACCAAGTCTGTGCCCTAGCCACTGTTCAGTCTCACAAAGACCCCGAGTGAAAAGTAAGCAATTTGGGGGAAAGCTGAATTAGGTCAAAGTCTTTCCATGGCAGTGGTGGGAGCAGGAAGCCCAGCTACAGCAACAGCCCAGGCAATCCCTGGCCTCGGACCTGTGCAGGGGTCAGGAATGTCAAATACTTTCCATGGGATGCTGTTCCTGTTGAGTCTGGTGGTAATTTAGTGTGAATGTGCAAGTTTGTTTTTTTTTTTTTCCCTTGCTTGTAATGTCATTGATTTTAAAAATAAACAAAACTCTGATCTCCAAAAAAACCCAAAAATATATATATATATTTTTGCAGAAATTTCTTTTTAACCAGTAGGTTTTTCAGAGCTGGAGCTGTTCAAAAACAGCAGATTTGCTATCTGAAAAATATTAAAAAGATTTTGAGCAGTATACAATGTAGTAATAATTGCATACAACTCTGCTGTGTATTTTCAAATGAGATATTAAAAACATATTTAATAGTAGTGTTCAAGGACAGGGGCAGGGAGAGATCTTGAATGAGGCTTTCATTGCTATTCTTATTCTAAGGAGGGTTTTGAGAAAAAAAAGCAACAAGGGTCTTTTTAGGTATTCAAAAGGAGTTTAGTATTGCTGGGTATAGACCCTTTTCAAATCCTATCTCTTAAACCCATATTTCCTGGGGATTTGGGGCCACATTCTACAATAAGATAGATGCAATACACATACAAAGAAGCTAATTTTTGTTTGTCAGTCATGGAAATATCCATTGTTACTTCATCATGAATTGTAAAATCCATAGCTGAAAAATATTATCAATTGGACCTTAATACCTAGATAATAAAACTTGCCAGTCATTATCAGAAGCTAAAAAAAAAAAAAAATCTGTAAAATATGGCTGATGAATTATATGTGGGAGGTCTTCAGTTAATTGCAGAAATCTTTTTGAAGCTTTTTGAATCATATAACCACCATATGAGGATAAGTAGAAAGACTTTTTTGAGACTGTTAGCTAAATAAACTATTATGGACAAGTAACAGGAATTTATAGCTCTTTTTATTGCTTGCAACTGCTCCTACCTTCTTTGGTAAGATTTCTTTTTGAATTTGGATTAGAATCTCCTCATAAATTTTCAATCATTTTGTCATTTCATGTTTTTCCAATTTCAAATACAGTTTTATTCAATTACAATCCCTCGCCAACTTTTAGTAATTATTGAGCTCTCGGCTTTGAGTGCTGTATCAGAAGAATTCTTTGGTTCAGGTCACTGGTAAGTTTGCCTACAAAGTTTTCTGCAACATTGCTCTTAATATGATTTTAAATTGTCTTTCCCAATAACCAGGTCAGATAATGGAAGTTAACTCAAAACTTATGTCTCTATTATTAGGAAATCAATTTTGGAGCCTTTTAGACTAGGGAATTCACAGTTTTAGTTTGGCCAGTTGTAAGATTGATATTTTAAATAGGATTTTATTATCTGATTTCTAAAATGTAAATAGCTGGATTTGCATAAAACTGAACTAGAGACAGATTTTTTAGAGATCAAGATTTAAATAAATACTTTCAGAATTTGTATACAGTTTTGAATGGGACTGTTTGGATGAAGTCTTCTCAGTTTGAAACTAAGTCACATGATCCCTATCTCCAGAGCCAGAAGATCAGGTCTTGGCCTTGGGTTGCAGGGAGTCACAGACCTTAAGGTCAGATGCTCAGAAAGTTACAGGAAATGATGTGACCTGTGGGAAGCAGACAACATTGTGACCATTGGTCAAGGATGTTATATCCTTTTAGTTTGTCCAATGAAAAAGCTTGGGCCTTTTTCTATTGAACTGGTTTTCTACTTCTTGTTGGTCAGGTCAAACACATGGTGGGAGCTGGGATGCCTCCCACATGTGCTGAGCCTCTCCCTGCAGTGATCAACTAAATGCTTTCTCTTTGTACCTGAAGATGTCTCTGATGAGTTAATTTGGGGAAGGGGGTCTAGCACCCATCCCTCACAGTTTGTAATACAGGAGTCCTCACCAATTTATACAAAAGTCATGAATCATAAAAGGGAGGGGCCTGGGTGCTTTCCCACTGACAAACCCATGAGTCCAGACACATGGGTGGAGAACACTGTTTTCTAATCCTGTGGAGACAACTGTTAAGTAGTACGTACCAGGTGGAGGACCAGAACTCAGTGATCAAATCAGATCCTACAGTTTTGATTCACTTCATTTAATATACACAGAAGAGCACTGATCAAAATCAATCAAAACTGATTGATCATATCAAGCTGCATTGTGAGATTCTGATTCCTATAATCTGCTGGGAAAATGGTTTTAACACTAAAAAAAAAAACTATATTATTAGTATTTTTGTCACACACATCATATTGACAATTATGAAAATCATCATATAATTTTTCCTACAACATATATATATATATAGTCAGATATAAAAGAAAATTAGGACCCAATTTTGATACTTAGCATTATTCATTCCTCCATTAAGAAGATGAGATTCCACTAAAAATTAATAGCAGATTACTTTTTTTTAATGAGAAGATGGACTATTCTCTTGCACAGATATATTGGTGACTTACTCATTGACTTAAAGGAATCTTTTTAAATCTTTGACGTGAATCACAGGAAAATATAGATAGGGAAGCAAAAAATAATTCAGTTTGAGTCTGTTCTGTATTTTAAAAGTATTTTAAAGTATATTTGTGTATGTCTCTATGTATGTGTGTATTTAATCACACTTATCCTTTGCAATAACAACTTTTAAAATAGCAGTTTTGACATATTGTGAGTCAATGTAAGAAATTTTTTTTGGAGAATTTTTAAATTAATTTTATAATTATAACATTTTCTTTGACAGTACATATTCATAGGTAATTTTTTACAACATTATCCCTTGTACTCCCTTCTGTTCCAAATTTTCCCCTCCTTCCCTCCACCCTCTCCCCTAGATGGCAGGCATTCCCATACATATTAAATATCTTATAGTATATCCTAGATACAATATATATGTGCAGAACCAAATTTTTGTTGTTGTTGTTGTTGCAAAGGAAGAATTGGATTCAGAAGGTAAAAATAACCTGGGAAGAAAAACAAAAATAAGCAAATAGTTTACACTCATTTCCCAGTGTTCCTTCTCTGGGGTATAGCTCATTCTGTCTATCATTGATCAATTGGAATTGGATTAGATCTTCTCTTTGTTGAAGATATACACTTCCATCAGAATACATCCTCATATAGTATTGTTGTTGAAGTGTATAATGATCTCCTAGTTCTTCTCATTTCACTCAGCATCAGTTCATATAAGTCTCTCCAAGCTTCTCTGTATTCATCCTCTTGGTCATTTCTTACAGATCAATAATATTCCATAACCTTCATATACCATAATTTACCCAACCATTCTCCAATTGATGGACATCCATTCATTTTCCAGTTTCTAACACTTTGGCACAATGTAAGAAATTAAATGGGAATTTGGTTGGAGTTTTACAGAAGTCACAGACTACATGTGAATGCCTGCAGATGATAGAGAAAAAATATAAAACTCAAAAATGCATAAAATGCATGTAAAATGTTCTATATCACGAACATATTTCATCTTTTAATACCATAACAATTCAGATAGCTGTGATACAGCAGATTTTCCAGATCACAGGACTGCTGTGCTCTAACCCCAGCAATGTGGAAGGGATAACTGCAATTATTTTCTTAAATTATTATAGCTTTTTATTTACAAGATATATGCATAGGTAATTTTTCAGCATTGACCCTTTTATTCCAACTTTTCCCCTTCTTCTCCCCACCCCTTCCCCCAGATGGCAGATTGACCAATACATGTTAAATATGTTAAAGTATAAGTTAAATACAATATATGTACACATGTCCAAACAGTTGTTTTGCTGTACAAAAAGAATCGGACTTTGAAATAGTGTACAATTGGCCTGTGAAGGAAATCCAAAATGCAGGCGGACAAAAATAGAGGGATTGGGAATTCTATGTAGTGCTTCATAGTCATCTCCCAGAGTTCTTTCGCTGGGTTTAGCTGGTTCAGTTCATTACTGCTCTATTGGTGGCCACATCCATCAGAATTGATCATTGTATAATATTGTTGTTGAAGTATATCATGATCTCCTGGTTCTGCCCATTTCAGTCAGCATCAGTTCATGTAAGTCTCTCCAGGCCTCTCTGAAATCATCCTAATGATCATTTCTTACAGAAAAATAATATTCCATAACATTCATAGACCATAATTTACTCAACCATTTTCCAATTGATGGACATCCACTCAATTTCCAGTTTCTGGCTACTAAAAAGAGGGCTGCAACAAACATTCTTGCAAATACAGGTCCCTTTCCCTCCTTTAAGATCTCTTTGGGATATAAGCCCAGTAGTAACACTGCTGGATCAAAGGATATGCACAGTTTGATAACTTTTTGAGAATAGTTCCAAATTGCTCTCCAGAATGGCTGGATGTATTCACAGTTCCACCAACAATGTATTAGTGTCCCTGTTTTCCACATCCCCTTCAACATTCCACATTATCAGATCCCATGTTCTGAAAGAGATCTTTACCTGTGTCTCTTAAAGCTGATGCCTTCCCTCTGAGAGAATCTCTCAGTCACCACCATCTTGTATAGCCATGGTAGTCTGCTCATGCTCTCCCTCATTAGAATGTGAGATCTTTGAGGGCAAAACTGAGGGTGCTTGTATTGATAAATTCAGCACATTCCCTAGCATATTTTGTTATTCAGTCTTTTTAGTTATTTCTAACTTTTTGTGTCACCATTGGGGATTTCTTAGCAAAGACATTAGAGTAGTTTGCCATTTCCTTCTCCAGATCATTTTACATATAAGTAAACTGAGGCAAACAATGTGAAATGACTTGCCTAGGGTCACACAGCTAGTAACTGAGGATCTGAACTCAGGTCTTTCTGATTCCAGAACTGGGGCTCTCTCAACTGCTCTATCTAGCTGCCACCCATTGGCTCTCGGCCTCAGGTTGCTTCTCTGTAAAAGGAAGAGATCTAACTGAAGGGCCTCCCAAACCCTTTTGCTTAAATCTTTGAGCAAATCTCCAAATGCTCTGGGATGGTATGAAACTTAAGAAAGGGAAGGAAATTGGCTACAGTTCCATAGCCATCTGCCCTCTGTGCATTGTGAAACCTTCTAGAATTTTCATCACTTACAACTTTCACCTCACCCTGGGCAGTGCTTTAAAGATGATGGAATTAAAATCATTCCACCTACAGTAAGAGAGATTGAGACAAAGGTCTGAACCAATGGCACTTTATTGAAAGGTTCATCATCCCCTCCAATGAAGTGGACCTCAGTTCCTCCTCACTGAGATACCTCCGCCTTCTAGACCCTATTTTTATAGGGCTAGATGTTCAGTTCTTCCAGAATAGCCATACCAAATATAGATTAATTCCATCAATTGACATGTGATGTAGAACCTAAAACAAGCAATGTGTCAGCAGGGTCCCACATTGGTGATTCAAGGAATATCTCCACATAAGATGGACAGTACTCTCCTTAGGTGAGAGGTTACAATCAGTAACCTCCTTGGTCATAAGTTGGTTGTCTGATCTTTTCAGACAAGTGATTGGTCTGGAGGCACAAAATGTTTTTGGGGCACTTTCCATGAATGTGGTCTCTGCCATACTGACAACACAAAACAAAACAAGGGTGGAGGGCCTTTAGTTAACTAAAATTCAAGGGCCTTATGTGGAAAACTTTGATATGTTATAATTCTATCAAACTGATTCATATTGATTGGAATGGAATAGGGGTCCAAGATGAATTACTCCTCTCATTCTCCTCTCCCCATTCTAAGCCCCAGAAAGACAAAAGTCTTTCTATGGGTTGTTACAATCTAAATGCAGAGAGGGCAGTCCTCCATGAATGATGCAAACCCAGAAAGGGGCAGACATCCACCTCAGACCACAGGGTACCTGGCATTTCTCTTGAATGATGAACCAGAAGCCTTATGCAGGGTCAAGACACTGAGACCTGGATTCAAGACTCAACATAACAGGAAACTGAAGTCTCCAAAAACTCTTCTTCAAACAGCAACATTTCACTAATTTTAGTCTTGGATGAGAGCTAGGTAGATCAGATGGACACCAAGTTGGAAACCAGCCCTGTAAAGGGCTCACCTCACCCCGGAGGAACTAGTCTTTCCGGAATATCCCCTACCTTCCCATCAGCAAGGCTCATTCCAAGGAACCTCACAGACATAGACGTTCCTAAGAGGATTTTACCTTGCTTTTCTCTCAACACACTATGTCATTTACTGTTATTATTTTCTAGTGATTTTTAAATATAGTCCAATAATCAGAGATATAATTATAATGTAATAATATTCAAATTGAAAAGAGGAAGAAATTTACTTTAACAGCTTCTCGTAAGCTTCTTGCATTGAAAACATCACCAAGCACGTGATTGTAATTTAGTTAAATACCTTTAAAACTTATCAAATCATAGAAAGTAATTTTCTTATTACCCCTGGCATTTTCATGCTAATCATGATAGTTTATGCAGTGCTCCATATGTCACCCTGCTTCTGCATGTCTATGTCATGAAAGTTGCTTAAGCACATTAATACTTTATTATGTTTAACCCATATTCCCCCAATTGAGTTCATATTCCACGCCACTTAGAAAAGGTATATATAAATGGGATAGCATCTTGCTTAATTGTATTCCTACAAGGTTTGAACAGCCTTCATCCTTTATACAACTCAAGCACTGGGTTAAGCATTTAATACCTGTGTATTTCTCCCAATAACCCTGGGAGGTAACTATAAATATTCATGAATCTCTTTCTTTGTTTAAAGAATGCAAAAATTCTTTTATTGATTTTATTTATATTTTGCTTAGTAAAATAACTCCAACATAATTTAGGCCATATACAGATTTAGCAGGATAAAAATGTTTAACATCTTATTTTAAAAGTATAAATGATTAAAATTTAAGGACATATCATTTTCCCTTCCCTACACTCATTTCCCTGTGTATCATAGGTTTAAGAAGCAAATTTTAAATTTTCTCTTCATCTTTTGTTAGACTATAATTTTCTTTTTTTGGCTGAGGCAATTGGGGTTAAGTGACTTGCCTAGGGTCACACAGCTAGGAAGTGTTAAGTGTCTGAGGCCAGATTTGAACTCAGGTCCTTATGACTTCAAGGCTGGTGTTCTATCCACTGTGTCACCTAGCTGCCCCATAGACAATAACTTTTATGAATTATACAGAATCTCCCAAAATTTATAATGTTATTCAAGTCAATCAGAAGGTAAAATTTAAAACTGTTCATCTTATTAGCTAACAATCTACATTTACTTGGGTTAGGCTGGTTCACAGAACATCTTACTATAAAGTATCTTCAAACAGATGTTAGGCTTTAATTGTTCTTTTGTATAATCAAGTCATGTTCTCTGTGTTTTCTGATCCACATTCCTAGCTCACAAATTGTTGCACATTTTGATTTTTAAAATTTTGCTATGAAAAGTTTGCCTAGTTGGAAAGCTGTTATAAAGTTTTTTCTCAATTATTTCTCCCTAGATTAATGCTATCTGAATTAAAATATTTATACTAAGCATTTCTCTCTTTATACATGCAAAGACTGATGGGTTTTTTTTTAATTTACTACCATTACAATATCTCCAAGGCAGTTAATTTTGATTTATGACTAGTGACAATAACTAGACTTCAGTTTATACAAGGTTTAATTATTTTAGTTGCTCATATTAAAGCAATTCATGATAACTTTCCCAACTTCCCATTACTGCTTTTTCATTTGTTTGAGGTACCCAAAGAGCCAAACCAATTCCTTTAAATTTTCTAAATTACTAATTCTTTAGTTTAATTATTGAAACCAGAGCACAGAAATAATGCTGACTCTATCAATTAATCAACATGCATTTTATGAAATGTATTTTGTAGTTTTATATTGATTGAAGAAGGAAGCAGCAACTATCAAAGAGGCATTGCTTAAGAATATTCCTAAATATTTTCTATTTCTGTGAGGTAAGACTCTCAGAAAATTCCTTTTCAAAACTCTAAAACCCTTTACTTTCAAACCTTGAATTACCTTGTCAGTGCAAACTCCTTAACTTTTCCTATTTCCTTATACAACTTTCTTTCTTCTACCTCCTTGATCTCTCTAGTAAACCCTTTTTTGGTTCTTTTATAGTTACAAATGCACAGTTCCTACCATTTTTGAAAAAAAATTTAGGCAATCCTAGTTACAATCACAGTCTGGTTTTGTTTTTATAATTGATAGGCAAATGGACTCAAAGACAACTCACTCAGCAGAAGTTCCTCATTGTAAGGTGACACAGATTTTATCAAGTTAAGATAATTTTAGAGAAATTATCTATCCCCTCAGAATTAACCTCTTTTATGCTGGAAAAATATTCATCCAGGTATTCTGGCAATGCTCAAGGAATTCAGCCAAAGCCCAACAGGAATGTAACAGGAATCACACTACTGGAAAACCATCTAATAGAAATTATACTTTTCAGAAGGGTTCAGGTTATAACTTTGTATCTATTTCAAATCATTCAAAATTAAGCCCATTTATTTTGTTTAAATAATTTTCAAGAGTCTTTTGTGCTAGCATTAGAGCCAGGATCAGTGCTATTTGGAAGTTTTATCTGCCATTATGCAGTTTTGATTTACCTTTTGAAGGTGGAGAGGAATATTTTGTAATGGCAAGGGAGCTGAATCCCTACTTGGGTAAGGACCAGACCAAAGACTAAGAAGGCAGTGACCTAACTCTTGCATCATAACACCATGGAAGCACCAAAAACTTACTGACCTCCAGACCTAGCTTGGAAAGCAGTAGAATATAAAAATCTGAACACCAAATATAACAGTTATCCACACTACTACTCCCCATCCCAACTCCCTGCAGTGGTGAGTTAGAACCCAATTCTAACATAAAGTCTAAATTGAAAATAGGTGGGGAAATGGACAAACCCAAAGAAAATTTGACCATTAAAAGATACTATGAGGACTGTGGGGATACTGTGGAAGAAGTTCAAGGCTTAGAAGAAAGTAATGATTTTAAAATATCAGTAAAGCCTCAAAAAAATGTAAAACCCAACAAAAATTCCTTTGAGAGCTAAAGAAAAATCAAAACAATGCTTTTAATAATCAGAGTCTAGAACAAAAATTAGAAAAAAATGAGAGCAATGCAAGAAAATTTTAAAGTGATAATTCACCATTTTGTAAATGACACAAAAAATGAAAAAAACAACAACTCATTAAAATAAGAATTGTCCAAATGACAAGAGATGCATAAAATGTCATAGATGAAAATAACTCATTAAAAATTAGAATTTGTCCATTAGAAGCTAATGATTCCAAGAAACATTGAGACAATAAAATAATGTCAGATAAATGAAAATATAGAAGAAAATTTAATATTTTACATCAATGAAAAAACCCAACCTGTAAAATAGATTGAAGAGTATTTAGAATTTATTGAACTACCTAAAAGCCTTCATCAAGAAAAGATCCCAGACATCACATTTTAAGAAGTTATAAAGGAAAACTACCCAGATATTTTAGAAACAGAGGGCAAAGTTGAAATGGAAATAATCCATAGATCGCCTCCTGAAAAGCACCAAAATAAAAACTTTCAGGACTTTTATAACCTAATTTGAGACCTTTCAGATCAAGATCACATAAGACATCACACAATGAAGGGATATAGAGTGTTGATTATGATATTCTGTAAAACAAAAGTAAGTAGGATTAAAACCTAGAATAACCTACTCAAAATGAGCATAATTGATAGGCAGAAAACTAATATTTAATAAAAGAGAACTTAAAATTTGTTTTTATTTTTTCTCACTTACATGCAAAAATAATTTTGAACATTTTTTAAAACTTTGAGTTCTAAATTCCTTCCCTTTACCCACCCTCCTTGATAAAGCAAGCAATTTGAGCACAATAATACCTGCAGTAATGAAGAATCTTTTTATATTAGCCATGTTACAAAGCAAACACAAAGAAAAGAAACTTGTATAATAAGGAAAAAATTAAAAGTAACAAATAGTAATTTGCAAGTATTGCTTTTCCCACTCCAAATTTTGTATTTTATACCTTTAAAAGTCATATTTATTTGTATGTATATATGTATCCATACTTATATATTTGTGGGTGTATATACATATATTTGAATGTATATGTGAAATAAGGTCCTTAATTGTTTTAAAATGATGCTAGATTAATTGGGTATTTATGCAATTACTTGTGAGACCTAGGTATTTTTATTTTAATGGTTATTGAAACTAAATCAGAAACATCTTCAGCGTGATTTGGAAAAGAGCATTTTAGTGTAATCAGTTTTTTTTTTTTTAAGGGTATATAACTTATGAAATATTTTGTGTTGCCTCAATGGAAAAATCAATTTTATTCAAGTTTAAAATACTAAGGTGGAAATAACATCTGTTTGTATTGTGTGTCCCATGATACAGATATTTTCTTATAAACATTCTGGAATTAACTACTTATGTACCCTCCTAAGTCTTTCATTATTATTGGAGTACAGTCAACCTTTTAAGAAGTAAATAAATTTGGGTAACCATTGAACCTAAGGTGACACTAAGAACTATTGCTGGCTTGCTCCATACTGCTCGCATTGGAACTCACTCCTTTTACTTAAGTGACACAGTCCTTTCTCAAAGTTCTTCTGTCTTATCTTAAAATGGAACATTGTTTCACTACTTCTTTTTCTGAGTTCTGTCACTTTAGAATACATTTAGAGGTTTCAGTGGAAGGGTAACTGGGGAGAGATCAAGCAACTTCCTCATTTCTCTACACCATTTTGGCTTCACCCTTTCAATGCTCTTACTTCTTTATGCCTTGAAGATATTTCTCTCAAGGCAGGTTAAAATTGAATTTGTTTTCTCAGATACCATAATACAGTATTGATTCACATGGAGATTGCTTCACATTAAAACTGCTGATCTTTTGTTTTGTTGTTGTTGTAATTTTCCATTCCCTATTAGAGGGGATGTGGGAAAATTGGGACACTGTTATACTGTTGGTGGAATTGGGAATACATCCCTAGCCATTTTGGAGAGTGATTTGGAACTATGCTCAAAAAGTTATCAAACTTTGCAAGTCTTTGATCCAGCAGTGTTACTACTGGGCTTATGTTATGGGAAGGAACTCTGAATTTGAAAAAAAGGATTCTTACAAAGTACTAAGTCAGTGGAATTGATAAAGACAATGGTTACTTAGCATGGTGCTTAACAGTTCTCTAGTTCAGTACATGTACTTAGTACTTATTACAGTTCTACAAAATTCACACCTTTTATTAGAGAGGATATAAGCTGGAGCAAACTCATCCAGAATGAGAACTGGAAGACAGAGACCATGATGGTGGTCTTCCTACCTCCCCCACAGAAACCAAGACACATTCAGGAGGACCTCAAAAAGCTGGCAGAAGCAGAGAAGACAGAGGACTGGTGGCTGGACCTTAAACTCTCAGAATCAGGGAGAGAGATAGGCCTCTAAGAAAGCTAACTGGGGCCCAGGAAAGGAGACAGGACATGGAAAGAGACAATTAAAGATTTGGACCTTAATCCCTGGCTACATTTGTGGTGATTACTGAACTGAAAGGAAGGCTGTCTCCAGAGACCCTAGGAAAACCTCAACAGAGAACATTACATTTTAGAGAGACTATTACAGGGCTTATATCCCAAAAAGATCTTAAAGAAGGGAAAGGGACCTGTATGTGAAAAAATGTTTGTGGCAGCCCTCTTTGTGGTGGCAGAAACTAGAAACTGAGTGAATGCCCATCAATTGGAGAATGGCTGAATAAATTGTAGTATAGGAATGTTATGAAATATTATTGTTCTGTAAGAAATGACCAGCAGGATGGCTTCAGAAAGGCCTGGAGAGACTTACATGAATTGATGCTGAGTGAAATGAGCAGGACCAGGAGATCATTATGTACTTCAACAACAATACTATATGATGATCAATTCTGATGGATGTGGCTCTCTTCAACAATGAGATGAATCAAAACAGTTCCAATAGAGCAGTAATGAATAGAACCAGCTACACCCAGTGAAAGAACTCTGGGAAATGAGTGTGAACCATTACATAGAATTCCCAATCCCTCTATTTTTGTCTATCTGCATTTTTATTTCCTTCACAGGTTAATTGTACATTATTTCAAAGTCTGATTCTTCTTGTGCAACAAAACTGTATGGACAGGTATACATATATTGTATTTAACATATACTTTAACATATTTAACATGTATTGATTTACCTGCCATCTGGGGGAGGGGATGAGGGGAAGGAGAGGACAAATTGGAAGAAAAGGTTTTGCAAATGTAAATGCTGAAAAATTACCCCTGCATATATCATGAAATAAAAAGCTATATTATTTTTTTCCATTCCCAAGCAGATTATTATCTAAAGATGTTGGAAAAGTTTATTAAAAAAAAAAAAAAAGATTTGTGACTCAGTTCTGAGTCACAGAGGTGACTTTCATGCTGAGCAACAGCCCAGGAATTTTTCTCTGTTCCCAATATAGATTTAGCTCCTGGTACTTCCCAAGGGTATATACTCAAAACAGTAACAAAAATGTAATGGTTGGAAGAATATCAGGTGCCCATGGGTAAGCCCAGATAATATAATAAAAATGATAATCAATCATACTTAAATGAATCTACTTATTCTGTGCCATACCAAACTTCCAAGAAATTAATTTATAGTTAGAAAAAATAACAAAATTCATCTAGAAGAGCAAAAGGTCAATAATTTCAAGGAAATTAACAAAAAAAATTCAAATGAATTTGTACACATATATATTATATTATAAAGTATAATATCAAGACCATTTGGTACTGGCTAAGAAATAGATTAATCAGTGGAATAGATTAAGTTCACAAGACATAGTCAATGACTATAGTAATCTAGTATTTGATAAACCCAAAGACTCCAGCTTCTGGGGTCCCAACACACTATTTGACAAAAATTGCTGGGAAAACTAGAAGATAGTATGATAAAAACAAGGCTTGATCAACATCTAAGACCTATATCAAGATAAGATTGAAATGGGTTAATGATTTAGATATAAGGAAATTAGGAGAACAAGACATAGTTCACCTTTCAGACCTGTGAAGAAGAAATTTATGGCCAAAGAAATAAAGAATATCATATAATGCAAAGTGAATGAATCTGATTACATTAAATTAAAAAGGTTTTGTACAAACAAATTTAGTGCAGAAAGGAAATAGAAAGCTTGGGGAGGGGGAATTACATCCAGTGGTTCTGATAAAGCCATCATTTATAAAATATATAGAGAATTGAATCTTCTCCAAAGGAAACAGTCCCAATTCCTTCCTGATTGATGAAAAGAGGTTGTCAGACAATGATTATACAAGACAATCAATGAATCAAAAAGTATTTATTAAGCATATTCTGGGTGCCAGGAACTATGCTAAATGCTGTAAATGCAAAGACAAAAAGAGTTTCTACTTTTAAGAAGTTCACAGTCTAATATGGGAGACAGCATGTATATATGTGTAGCACTTCCTATAATTTCTAAAAAGAAAAGAATCAGCTCTCTGAAGATATTGGGAGAATGGAGGGAAGAAAACTGTTTGAGATGAAATAGAGAGAGGAGAGTGAAAATGGAGAAGGAGCAAATTCTAGAGCACATGGTATAGAGAAAATATTTATTATCTAGCTTTCATTATTATTGTTGAATTTACATAGAGAATTGTCTAGTTATAAAAGCTTACTTTAGAGCTCAGATAACCTTAGAGGTGCTTCAGGAAAGCAGGTTGGTGAAAAGGATGTCACCCAGTGCCTATTTTCATCATCAGGTCACTGTATAGCTGAGAAGAGATGTCATTCATAATCCAACACCATAAAGCACTGGTGTTATTGTGTACAATGTTCTTTTAGCTCTGTTCACTTTACTATTCATCAATTCGTGTAGGTCTCACCAGATTTTTCTCAGGTAAGTCTAATCATCATTTCTTATAGTAGGAAATACCACAATTTATTCAGCCATTTCCCAATGGACAGGCTTTAGGTTAATTTCCAATTCTTTGCCAATACAAAAAGGGCTGATACAAATATTTTTGTACAAATAGGTTCTCTTCCCTCCCAATTAAAAAAAAAATCTCTTTGGGGTACAGGCTTAGCTGAATCAATGATAAGTACACTTTTGCAGATGTCTTTATCCCTTGTTTTAAACTCAACACAATATAACCTCACAGATAGTAATAGAGTCACCCCCTTCTTTCAGTCAGGGAGGTTACTTGCAAGAGTGTTATTAATGTTTACACATCCACAGGAAACCTCATCAGCCTGTCATCTTTCTCCATCCCCCTCCCCATGTCTAACATCTTTTAGACACTTTGGTGTTATGGGCCAGAACTTGAAACAAGGTGCTAAGTGGAATTGAGGAGACAGTGGTTTAAATCTAGTTTAGCATGGATTTCATCCTACAACAAATAAGGGTTTCCTAGTGATATAATAGTTGGTGTGTACTCAGTGTGGAACATATAAGGAGGAACTTTCAGGGTCAGAAAGGACAAGCACACTAGAAGCTTTCTGAGACTGAGACAGATTCAATCCATCTTTCACCTTTATGCTGGCTGGAGGCCAAAGTACAAACCTTTGGAGTCAGAGATATTCAAAGCGAGCTAGAAGCGGAAGCTGGCAGAGGCAAAGGACTAGGGGCAGGAGGTCTCAGAACCAAGGAGAGAGAGAGAGAGAGAAACCTCTAAGAAAGCTAACCGGGTACAAGGAAGGAGACGATAAAGGATTTGGACTTTAATCCCTGCCTGCACTTATGATTACTGAACTGAAAGGAAGGCTGCCCCCAGAAGCCCCCCAAGAAACATGCTCCCAGAGAACATTATATTTTAGAGAAGAATATTGCACTTTGGCATATATATCCTTGGCAATCTAAGCAAGCTCTTTCATGTTTACAATAATCCCTTACCATAAAATTTCCCCTTCAATGCAGCTTCCACTGGACACTAATTTAACCAACTTCTAGACCTCAAGCTCAGCACGTTTCCAAGTGGGACCCTGTAAGTAAGGCTTAGCTCTACTCCTACTCCCAGTCTAAAGTAGTTACAGAAAAAAAGATCTCCATCCTTTTCCACAAAAAGAAGTAGGGGAATGTAGGGCACATATGGGCCCTAATTCTGAGCCCTAGACTAGTCTATGAAAATTACTGACAAATGTATTTTGCAAAATCACTGATAAATGTATGTTTAGACTTGTGAAGGACACAGCAGGAATGCTTTCCAAGTAAATGCTCCTTGAACCCAGGCAATAACATTGATGTCTTGATTATTTATGTTTTTAATAATTCCTGTGGCTAAACTAACAACCTCTGCATTTCTATAGCAATCTTAGCTTTCCCAACATGGTTTAGGGTCAGAATTATGGTATATAAGCTTTCCTTCTCCTGACCCTAGTTATCCATACCAACCAGTTACTCATGATACTTGGTCCACCCCTGAAATAAAGTTTTGACTCAAAGAGAGTCTTTTATGAATGTTCTCATTATGAACTGAACTGAACCTAATGCTCTCCCATAGTGGAGTATAATGTTCTTGCCAAAATGTAATGTTCTCTTGTTGGGTTTTCTTGGGGTCTCTGGAAGCTGCCTTTGCTTCAGTTCAATAATCATCATGAGAACAGCCAGGTGTTAAAGTCCAAATCCTTTATTGCCTCCTTCAAAATCTTGTCTCCTTTCCTGGGGCCCGCTTAGCTTTCTTAGAGGCCTATCTCTCTCCTTGGTTCGAGAGCTTGAGCTCCTGTCTCCTTCTCTGCCCTCTAAATCTCTCCAAATGTCTCTGAATCTTTCTGGCTGAGGCTTCTAGTTTATATGCTCCACACTGAGTACAAAGCAATTATTATATCACTAGGAAACCATTATTTGTTGTAGGATTAAATCAATGCTAAACTAAATTTAACCATTGTCTCAATTCCACTTAGTATCTTGTTTCAAGTTCTGGCCCATAATATCTCCTTGTAGGGTCAGATCAATCATACTGAACCAGACTAAATTAGATAATTATTGTCTCTATCCATTCCACTGGCTTAGTAAATTGTAAGAATCCTTTGTTTCAAGTTCAGAGTTCTGGCCCAGAGGAAGGAATAGATAGATGGACGGATGGACAAACAGATAGATAGACAGATAGATAGATAGATAGATAGATAGATAGATAGATAGATAGATAGATAGATAGATAGATAGATAGATACAAAGATGGATGGATGGATGGAGACATAAATATATATATATATATATATATGGATGGATAGATAGATAGATAGATAGATAGATAGACAGACAGACAGACTATAGAAGACAAGTAGAGGAAAAATAAATATTGTGCTGGGAGAGGAGTGAAACAGATATGACTGGCCTGAACATTGCCTCAAAATTGAGGTTGTGGGGAAAACAAAACAAAATTCACAAAAGGGGGCTGAAGGGTATAAAGGGCTAGAACTGAGCAGATGCAAGGTAACCTAGCATGTAGGGCTAATTACCAATTGGATAATTCTCTAGTAACATATGCTTGGAGAATGACACTCCCCAACTATTCTGTGTTGGATTGGTGGGTGTGGACAAAGAAGGAAAAGAGAGAGATGAGAGGGTAGAGTAGAAGAGTCAGGATCATTTTTTTTGGTGGTGGAGAGAGGAAGGAGGTGTGGAGATTGCTAGATCTAATCCCCTGAGAGCAACCTCAAAAGACCAAGAATAAAGACTTTTTCTTATCCTGACTCTGGCAGATTCTAAGATATCCAGTGTCACAACATTGGCATCCAATATGTGGGCCAAGTGTTAGGGTTTTTTTTTACTCTCCCTAATTAATGCTAATCGGTCCTTATTCCTAGGCCTATCAGAGAAAAACTGGCAAATATAATATTAATTTCACCTCTGTTTTGAGGTCCTCAGAATCCTCTGGCTACTATCTCATATGGAAGTAGTTAAAGCACAACAGAGCACTCAAAAGTTTAAATGAATAACCTTACACTTTATTCCTGTAAATCACATCTACTCTATGACCTCCTGCACATACCTTAGTAGTGACCTCCCAGTCCAGTATCTAGGTGGTAAGAGGGGGAAAAGAGAAAGAGAAAAAGGGAAGGGCTCTTCCTGCCAGAGCTTAAATAGGGTCAATGAGGTCATAGACACAAGCCAATCGACAATGAAGGTTATATCCCGAATTTGACCGAGACTTCAGATCTAGATCTAGGTTCCCACCATGAGTGGAGGTCCCACCCACGAAGGAAGTCCCTAAGTACTCAACTCTTAAGCACATTTGGGGATCCTAAAGACCATTGGTCCACTTACATCTCAATTGCATTTGCCTGACTTACTAGGACCTTACAAATCCCCTTTCTTTCAAAGCGGGGACCATTCATCTCATGTCAAGCTACTCAGCATCAGCTATAGTTTGCTTGATCAATGAGATCATGCTCAAGGAGGCAGGAAGCAACACCACTAACCTACACAACAGAGTCATATCCAAGGAAAGAAGATACCAAGGAGGCAGGATGTCAATGAGATAAGATGTCACCATGATAGGAGGTTACAATTATGCACAATTGTCACAATTCTAGTACAATTGTCACAATTCTAGTTCATTTATACACATGACACTTGTCACAATTCTAGATCAATTCTAGTTTCTCACAATTCTCTATTGCACTTTTTCACAATTCTAGATTAATTCTAGTTTCACAGATAAAGGTACACATAAGCAAATTCATGTCCAGTAACATTGTCTTTATAACAATGGTTTTTCACCCACTAATTTAAAAGCATAGTCCCTTCAATAGAAAGCATAGAGCAAAGCCTCTCCCCAGGCTACCATATGGCAAGTAGCCATGGGAGAAGTCACTTTGAGGCCCAGAGAAATAAGTGACTGGTTTGTAGCTAGTAAAGAATAGAAGAGGAATCAGATGCTTCTTACCTCGAAAGCCAGGACTCTGATTATTGTGACCCTCTCATCAGATCAGAGCTCAGTAAAGTATGGAGTTGGCTTCTTGCTACCACTATAGGAAGGAAAAAAGGTTCATCTCCAAATTATCCTTTAAACATGCATTATAGCAACAAAAGGGGAAAAAGGAAGCTGCCTTTCTTAGTTGACTTTTTAAAAAGTAAACAATTGTTTCCAGCATCAAAGTGAATATCTGGCTTTATTATAGATTTTTTCAATGATCTTTCTCTTGGAAAAATACATTTTTCTTATATGACTCAGAGGTTTCCAAAATTTGGAGGATGACAGCACGGACTAATCAAAATGAGTAAGATGAAGAATAGAAGCTGATCTGGGGGCCAGGGGACCAAGGGATCCAGAATCTAATTTCTGAAACAGAGAAAAAAGACAGGGATTTTTCTCCTTTTGGTCCAAGTATCTGTTTAAACCAATATCTTATTTTCATATTTTCAAATATAGAATCTATATTATTGACTTGTTTATTTTAGCTCACCTTCATTTCCCATTATATTCCCTCCCACTCTCTCTCTGCCTCCCTCCCTCCATTCCTCCACCCACCAGCTACCAGAAAGATTATAATTCTCTCATGGCTTTGCCACTTCCTCTCCTTCTGGACCCAGGAAGACCCCTTCCCTCTCTGACTTTCAGTTTCATTATTTAGAAATGAGGAGACAGAACTTCTGGTCTCTGAGGTCTCTTTTGCTTTAGCCTCTCCTAGTCACTTCTTTACCTGTGAAATGAGGATGATTGTAAAGGGCTAGTACTGAGCAATGCACTTGGATAATGAAGCACGTGAGACTAATTGCCAATTGGACAGTTCCCTATTAACTTGTTTGAAGGTTGACCTCCCCACCAGATGTTCTGTGCTGACTTGATTGGTGGGACAAAGAGGGGGGAGTGAAGTGTGTGGGAGGAGGAGGAGGAGGAAGAGAAAGTGAGACACAGAAGCGGACTCAGTCTCTCCTGGCGTTTGAGGGAGGAAGGTGTGTGGGAGGTAGCTCAGCCTAACCCCCTGACCTTGACTGTAAAAGATCAAGAATAAAGAAGTTTAGTGATCCTGACTCCAGCTGATTTCTGGGAAGACAGAGTTCCAGCAGATGATGATGCTTGGTGCACCTCCTTCTCAAAGGTTATGCTGGGGCCCAGCTGAATTAGGTAAAAGGCTTTCAAAAAGGTGTCATGAATTTCAGTGTACTATGTGGTTAATATAAAATTGTGTAGGGAACTCCCAGTGCCCAAATTTCCTTCACCAACTCCAACCTTCCTCTCTCTTAGAGATGCTGAAGGTGCTGACACATTTAGGGACACATAGGCTGAGACTGTGTCCAGTTTTGTTATTTATAGGTGATTCAGTACTAGGCTTAAATTCCAGGCACATATAAATCATATCCACAGAATAAAGCTTCCCAGAACTGTTCCCCAAAGCACCCTATGAAGGAAAGTTCCTGGGAAAATTTCTGGGTAAAGGGGATGGATAAAGTGGGAAGACTCAGATGTGAAAGATGCTGAAATGGTTTCACAGTCAGCAGATTATGGCTTTCCTTACACTTCTTATGAAATGGATCTCAATGGACATCTTCTGTGGGATGTGAGGGAAAGATTTCTTACTCTTCTTGAATGAAATAATTTTGTTTTCAGTGAACTCAGCACAGTCCCAGTGGGACCTGGAAAGGGTGGAAGCTACCAAACAAGAAAAGCTGGAATAGTCAGGCAGGGAAGAATATGGATGAGAAATACAGCTGTGTCGGGGAGCTGTCTGTGAGAGCTTCCAATGCTATGCTGAGCCAAATCAGAGTTCTTATTGGGAGGGGAAATTGATTCTTTGTCTTGATGGCTTGAGCAGGCCAGCCCAGGCTATCAGCGGTGTCCTTGCCTTCATATGCAAGATACATGAGCTGATTTTTTAAGTTCCCACTACCACAGATGACCACAGCTAGTCTCACTGGACCATTATGGAGAAGAGTCTGAAAGTGCCAAGAACTCTGGGAAAGGTAGAGTCATCACCAAAGCAGGACATGAGTTCTTTAACCCAATTAATGGGTCCTTTATTGTTACGATTACTAGGTGAGAACTCAGGTTGTCTGGACAATTACAAGGTGAGAACTCAGGTTGACTTGACAGTTCTCTGGCTCAGACCTGTAAAGGGAGTTTACACCTTAGGAATCCTAGAAGGAGCAAGCTCATTGGTTGAAGTGGTTCTTCCCAGAAGCCCTTGCATTATCCCACGTCCATTCTCTGGGAGGATAAAGGAGGACACCACTCCAGAGATAGGGGAAGTCTCTGCATTGCATCAGGCCTGACGGGGCTCTCTGCAGGAAGGGAAGTCACTTCTCTGGACAAAAGTTAACAGCAACTGTCTGGAGACAACGGTTCCCTACAGGAAGAAGAATCTGTCTGAGAGATTTGAGTAGACACAGCAGATCTCTTCCCAGAGAGCGATCTGGCAGCTTCTGGAGACGACAGCACGCTACACATTCTAGTATGCTTCATATATATATGACTTGTTCATTCATATGTGTGTGTGTGTATATATATATATATATATATATATATATATATATATATATATATATATATGTATATATATATATGTATATATATGTATATTATAAAATTTCAATTGTGTATATATGTGTATATATATGTATATATATGTATATTATAAATTTTCAATTGTGTATATATGTATATATATGTGTATATATATGTATGTTATAAATTTTCAATTGTGTATATATGTGTGTATATATATATATGTATATTATAAATTTTCAATTTATGATATATACACACACACATATGAATGAACAAGTCATATATATATGAAGCATACTAGAATGTGTAGCATGCTGTTATCTCCAGAAGCTGCCAGATCGCTCTCTGGGAAGAGATCTGTTGTGTCTACTCAAATCTCTCAGACAGATTCTTCTTCCTGTAGGGAACCGTTGTCTCCAGGCAGTTGCTGTTAACTTTTGTCCAGAGAAGTGACTTCCCTTCTTGCAGAGAGCCCCGTCAGGCCTGATGTAATGCAGAGACTTCCCCTATCTCTGGAGTGGTGTCCTCTTTTATCCTCCCAGAGAATGGGCGTGGGATAATGCAAGGGCTTCTGGGAAGAACCACTTCAACCAATGAGCTTGCTCCTTCTAGGATTCCTAAGGTGTAAACTCCCTTTACAGGTCTGAGCCAGAGAACTGTCAAGTCAACCTGAGTTCTCACCTTGTAATTGTCCAGACAACCTGAGTTCTCACCTAGTAATCCTTACACTTTATCAATGCAGAAAGTATAGATTTTAAAATGAGTCAGCAAGAATAAAATAGAAAGCTAGTACATGGGGAATAAGATTGGACTCCCTTCTTCTCGTGCTAGGTTTCTTACTCTTGTCCAGGCATGAAAATTCCTCATCTGTATAAATAAAGATTGGGCACCTGTGTCCACATGCAAGTTTTCCACAGTAGGAATCTGGGCATCAGATCACCTGTCCTGCCCCTGAATCTCCTTCCTGCCCTAGGACAGTCACTCCCTGAAACTGGGCCTTAGAGGCAGTGCCAGGCCATTAATTCATTTCTCTTTGGAGCCCTTCCTGGGTCTCAGTTGTCTTAATGAGTGAGAATGTCCCAAGCCACTTAATCCTGCTCTCTCCCTTTAGCTGACCCCAAACCCTGTGTTATCTTTTGTCTAGTCACAGGACCCCAGGGTCTACCCAGGCATCTTGCCTTCTGGTCCCACTTTAGCATATATTGTGCCTCTGTACCATACAAACATTCCATGTATTGGCCCAGAACAGTATTCAGAACTGCCCCAGTTCTGGAAATGACGTAGCTGTCAGCTATCCCATGGTTCTGCTCAGCATCGCTGGGACACCTCAGACCAGAACTCTCTTCCATGGGATGGTCATCCCCCATCTATGTAGTGATTGACATTTCAATAAAAGTTATTTGAGGATAGAGATGGTATCTTGCTCTAGTTTTTATTTCCCAAGAGTTAATGCTTGTTGAATAGTAGGTGCCTAATAAATACTTGCCCCCATTTCACTCGCTCACTCAGTCAGTCATTCAGTTCTTCATCTTTCCTTCCAGAAGTGAAATTAATCTCCACTTTAACTCAAATGCTGAGGATACAAAGAACAGCTCTTCAGAAGGCCAAGTGGGATTCAGAGAGATTTATTTTGCTTGAGTCTGAAACACTCAGACATGGAACAGCCATGAGGTGCTTGGGAAAGGAGACACAGGATTACAGATTTTTGCACCAGAAGCAAATCTGAGGAATCCCCAGGAAGAGGTAGCACAGTAGCAGCTAAGAGGTATGGCTGAATTGCATTTAATGAAACACCTCAACTGGATCATCCATTCGGGTTCTGGACCTTTGTATTGAGGATGTTGGCTGGCAAATATACATATATACATATACATACATACATATACATACACACACACACACACACACACACACACATATATATAATCTTAATGTGTGGTTGTGGCAACTAGTTGGTATAGTGGATAGAACACCAGGACTGAAGTCAGCAGGACCTGAGTTCAAATCTGGATTAACACTTCCTGGCTGTGTGACTCTAGGAAAGTCCCCAATTGCCTCAGCAAATTAAAAACAAACAAACAAACTAGGATTTGTTAAATAACAGTCTAAATGTCATTTGAAAGTCACTCCCGCAAAGAGCTCCCCAGCTAGGCTGATAATTGGTGGAAAAACAGTCCATTGGCATCTATTCTTGTATGTGCCCCCAGGCAGAGACAAACTTTGGGACAGAAGGAGCAGTGGGCACATGGGACCAGCCCTCAAAACCTACCTTGAAGACTGCTTAGAATTGATTGTGGGGCTGAAGTGCTTGTATTTAGACTCAGTTTTGGTACCCCACTTTACATTTGTCCTTAGAGTACATTGTTGTCCCATTGTCACAATGGAAAGTTTCTGAAAAAGCTTCAAAATTTTGCAAAGACACCATCACCTGGAAAGAACCAAGTGGGAGGAAGGAGGAACACACAGCATTAGGCATTTGCTAAATTAATGAGCAGCTAGGTGGTACTGGTCTTAGAGACTAGAAAACTTGAGCTGCATTCCTGCCTAAGATGCTTCCTAGTTGTGTGACCTTGGGCAAGTCACTTACCCTATTTGCCTGTTTCCTCAACTGTAAAATAGAATAACAATAGCACTTACCTCACCTGCTTTTGTGAGGAACAAATAATATCCAGAGCTTTCATTTTACAGATATTATTTCATTTCATCCTCACAATGACTTTGTGAGATTGGTGCTATTATCTTCATATTGGAAATTATGCTCATTAAGAAAGAGAAAAAAATATACGTATAGATATTATACATTCACAATACATAATTTATAAGATATACATATAATGCACACTCAGGAACACAATGTATTCCTATAATGCCCATATGGAATACTGTTATATAGCATTATATTTATATGATAAATACAACATTCATTATGTAATTTATAATTACACACACTTATAATACACATGTATACAATAGATGTGCTGATTGCATATCAATCATTATTTGTTGTCAGTCATTTCAGTTATACTTGACTCATTTCAATCATTAGAAGGTTACAGGAGCAGCCTCCCCAAATATATCCACTCAAAGATATCACATTTAAAGTCAGCCTGGCTCAGGAAAGAGGAAAGGGCAGTTTATAAGTGGGATTTCTTTGGAATGAATTACCTTGTAAAAGTCCCAGCCTCTGGGCACATTCAGGGATTTGGCTTCCTTGACCTCAGCAGGTGGGTCCAGAATGCTTTGCTTGCCTGTACTTCAAAAAACTGAAGTTTTAATGGACTGGCTAGCACACCCTGGTCTGAAAGATCCACAGCAAACCTGTGGAGAAAAAATGTGTGTTCTCACAGCCCCTGGGTAGCAGCTCCCTCATCCCTGTGGCAGAATGCACTGGCACATGTAGAATCCCTCTGTCCTTGGCTGCACTTCCATGGATTTTGTTTCTCAGAATACATCTGTTCCCCAATCTAGTCCCTTGCAAGCCTCCTGCATTCAGACTTCTTTGCTTTAGTCCCTCGTGCATATGGGGATCAATGGAATTGGGTGGAAACAGTTTCTGAAACTGGACATTGAAAAGTATCAGAAACCCCCTAATTCCATGTGTTGTAAGGACTCTTTGAAGGAAGTGGAGAGCTTTCACTTGAAGAAAATCAGATTTAGGAAAAAAGCCTAGTGTCTGCTTTTGAGGTCAAAGACTCCCCAACAAAATGCAACCCTTAAGTGCAAGGAGCTGCCTCAAGAGCTTGTGAATTTCTTCCTTCCTAGAGGCCTTGAAACAGGGCTGAGGGACCACTCATAGGATATGGCATATCGTGGGCATAGCTGGGACCAGAGTGCTTCTGGAATCCCTTCTAACCCTTAAATCATGGGATAGCTGTGACATTCTAGCCAAGCGACCTTTGGCAAAGTCATGGGCCTTTGCTCAGCCTTATCTGTCATATGAACATAAATTAATATCACTTTGCCTTTGAGGCAGGATGGGGGTGAAGATTATAAAAGCTAATAAGCAGAGAATTTTAAATTACCTATTATAAACATTCCTGACCAAATGCTGCAATGCAGTTAGAGGACTTGAGACAAATCACTCTTTCCTTTTACAGGCCTCAGTCTACACATCTATAAAATGGTATATAGCTAAATCCTTTCCATCCCTCGATCTCTTATGCTTTTATATAAAGAGCTGTTTTTACTTCAGCAGGGCCTAGACCACAATAGTGCCCAGTTAATCCCCCTTCTGATTGAAGAGATGAAGAATATTTCTTTCTTTGGTGAAGGATATTCTGAACTGATCCACGAAGAGAGTTGTAACCAGCAATCTTGGTACTTGGGAAAATTCAGCTGAGGAGAGGATAGAGACCTCAGGACATATGAGTAAGCACCTGTCCCAGAGCAAGTCAGGGAGCGGCTGTTGGGAAAGAAGTTTGTCATCTTCTGGTTTTTGTTTTAACATGTTTCTATTCTAATTAGGTGCTAAGTTTTTTGTGGTGCAACACTATGGAGGAAGGTCGTATTTCAGACACCTCTACACTTCACCCTCTTGGGGAGAAGCCCCAGTCACCCTGTTCTAGTTGTATCTCAGCCTATGTGGGGACAATATGAAATCTGGAAAACTTTAGGCCCTTTCACTTAAGGAAGTGAGGCTGCAGGAGGTAAGAGAGGCTCGCCCTATTCTGGTAACAGGCCTGAAGGTCCCAGCTGGGCTCTTCATGGTTAAGATTCAGTGCTGGCAGTCTGGGTTCTCTCCCCACTTGTTCTGTGTAAGCCTGTGTACAGGAGAAACCGGTAAGCCCTATGTTACCCAGAGTGTGGGAGAGCCCATCCTGGTAAAAGATCTTTTTGTAATGGGGTCACCTCACCTTGGAGTAAGCACAATAATAATTGCTGGCAGTTAGAAAGCACCTTTTAAATATTTAGCCACCTATTCTACAGAAACACTTATTATCTCTCCTGATCCTCCCAACAGTTCTGAAAGGCAGGTGTGTTCTGATCCTCATTTCACAAATATTAACAATTATGATAATGATAATAGTTAACATTTATATGTGTGCCAGACATGTGATAAAAAGTGATAAAAGCCTTATAATTGTTATTTGAGCACTAGAACAACCCTAAGAGACAGGAGCTGTTAAAAATCCCCCTTTTACAGATGAGGAAACTAAGGTAGATAGAGGTTAAGTGTCTCACCTGGGGTCATACAGCCAATTAGTGCTTGAGTCTGGATTTGAACTCATGGCCTTGTACTTTATCCACTATTCCACAAGATACCCTTGGATATCCCTGTTTGGGACACCACAGACAAAACCTTATAAATGGAAGTTCTCCCCAGCCAAAGGGCAGGCCCAGATAAACTGAGGAAGCAGCATAAATTAGAAACGGATTAGGAGTGAGGGATTTGTGTTCAAATCCTGATGACTACTTCATGACCTTGAGCAAGTAGCTTGTAAATGCTTGCCTCAATTTCCTCATTTGTAAAAGGAGCTGGAGAAAGAAATGGCAACTCTCTCCTATCACTCTACCAACAGACCCTTAAATAGAAGTAGAGCAAGATGGCAGAGTAAAGGTAGGCACTCACCCAAGGTCTCCCCCAAACTCCTCCAAATATTTTTAAATAATGACTTTAAACATATGTTAGAGGGCCAGAACCTATAGAAGGACAGAGTGGAACAATTTTCCAGCTGAAGGTTGGCAGAAGGGGTCTATTGCATAGGGGTGGGTCAGGAACTAATCATGGTGAAGACATATCAGCCCAAGCCAGGCCTCAGGAAACTAGGAACAGGCAGCAGTGGCAGTAATCTCCAGACCTCTCAGTCCACAAAGACCAAGGACAACTCAGCAAGACTAGGGGGTGACGGGAGCCCCAGCACAGGATCAGGCCCTGGGGGCACTGAATCAACAGGGACACAAGCAGTGCTGCAGTAGCCACAGTGATCTCAGCAATTGCACTGGCTCCTTCCTGAGATCAAAGCTCAGATAGGGACTGGAACAGTGGTCAGAGGATGACTGCAGGGCCTCTTTCATGGCATTGTGGCAGGACTCTGTGGCTTTGTCCATACTCAGATCTAGGTAGAAGTGCTAGCTCATAATACAGGTCCCAAGAAGGATTTTGAAAAACTCCTGAAGCTTGGGACATTATACCTTCCATCTGGAAACAGAACACTTTTTATTTACAAAACATATACATGGGTAATTTTTCAACTTTGACCATTGCAAATCCTTCTGTTCCCCCACACCTATCCCCTCTTTCCCTCCCTCATGCCCTCCCCTATATGACACGTAGTCTAATACATTTTAAATATGTTAAATATGTTAAAATTTATGTATACACATCTTGCTGCACAAGAAAAATTAAATTAAAAAAGGAAAAAAAACTGAGAAAGAAAAGGAAATGTAAGCAAACAACAACAGAAAGAGTGAGAATACCATGTTGTGATCCACACTCAGTTCCCACAGTTCTCTCTCTGGGTGCAGATGGCTCTCTTCATCACAAGATCATTGGAAGTGGTCTGAATCATCTCTTTGTTGAAGAGAGCTACATCCATCAGAATTGATAATCATAAAGTCTTGTTGCCATGTACAACAATCTCCTGGTTCTGCTTATTTCACTCAGCATCAGTTCATATAAGTGTCTCCAGGCCTCTCTGAAATCATCCTGTTGTCATATAGAATAATATTCCATGACATTCATAGACTATAACTTTTTCAGCCATTCTCTAGCTGATGGGCATCCACTCAGTTTCCAGTTTTTAGCCACTACAAAAAGGGACACCACAAACATTTTTGCACATGTGGGTCCCTTTCCCTCCTTTAAGGTCTCCTTGGATATAAGCCCAGTAGTAACACTGCTGGGTCAAAGGGTATGCACAGTTTGATAACTTTTTGAGCATAGTCCAAAAGAATGAAAAAGTGGAGGGAGGGGGAGAAATGTTTGTTCTAATGTCTTATTGGAAAAACAACTGACCTAGAAAATAGATCGATGAGAGACTTTTTAAAATCATGGTGTCTTTCTCCGCCTCCCCAGGGCATAGAACCAGAGTCCTATGATGGGAATAGTTTTTGGTAATTTTCACTTTGCTTCACTTATTATACATGGGTACAGTACAGCACAAGAATGTAGCCATTATGAGGATGATTGATAATATTAAGCTGTTGTGAGTTTCTGATTTCTAAGCCAGAAAAGACAACTCTGAATAATTTCAACTTTTAACATATTCGTGACACATATCATATAGATATGAAAATCCTAATAATTTTAAATGCCCTCCTTTCAACCAAAGGTCATCCTGACCCTGAAGACTGATGGAGAACATTCACTTGAGACATGATTTTGATTTTATATAAGAGTAAGTGAGCTACAAAATGAATGTCAAGGTAGATAGCAAGGCAAATGAAGAAGATAAATATTATACTAGGAAGGGAAGAATGGAAAATATTGCAGCAATTTCCAGGCAATCTACTTGTTTAGAGAACTTTGGTCTTTCTCTATATGAGAAGATTGGTTCATATAGAAACAGCATTCTCCCCCTACTGATGGTGCAGGGCCCCCTTTCTGGACAATGAATGTGTCCAACACCCTATGATTTTGCAATACCATAAAGGCAAATGAATCAACATGCATTTGGAGGCTGGTTTCTCTGTATGTTCCAGTTCTATGACTAGTTCTGCTGAGAGATTCCCACAGATGTGTACATTATGCCTAAGGTGGCTGTGGTACTAAGCAATCTATCTATTGGATAGATGCCAATAGAACCATAATGGGCAAGAAAGCAAGTTTCTGTTGGCAATGGAGTGACAACTTCCATTGTTGAGAAGAACTTTGGCCAAGTGATTCCCTGGAAATGGAGACAATTTATTCACAGAAGTCTTTCCAGAAAGGAGGAAAGCTACAATATAAAATAGAGCCATATAAGAACAGTGCTTTATAAGGAGACAATTCAGTGTCAAAGGTACTAGAAGGTGAATCCTAGGCAGAGTGAGTGAAACTCACATGGTATAATGCTCCCAAGAATGGATATTTAACTCTGAGCAAGAAGCCTTGCTGGGATTCTTACATCACCCCAGAAATGGAACAGATGTCTTTACAATTGTCTTTATTGTGGACAAAGGTCAGGGGTCTGATGCCCGATCTGTTAGGGTAGATGCCTTTACTTCCCCTACTATGGGGACTTATAAAATGCCCCAATTCTAATCAGGGAAAGCTGGCCAAAGGAACTGGCCAGAGGAATCAAATGAAGCATTTAGGAAAGAAACCATTGGGAAAGAATTCAAAATAAAGATAAAATTACATTGCATGGGATTTAATGATCCAAAGTGAGGGCTCATATGGCTTCTTATATCCTGGATGCAGAATAGAACTTGAGTTTCTAGAGAGATCAACTTTTTCTGTGTCATTTGTTGGCCTTGGTATATAGTCTGTGGCTTCCACCAAACTTTCCCCAAATTCCCGCTTAATTTTTTATACCAACCTGCAATATATTGAAATCATAATGAAAAAAAAAAAAAAAAAAAAAAAACTTGTGATATGGAAGGGATGACTGTAGTTAAACACACACACACACACACACACACACACACACACACATACAGAGAGAGAGATGGTGACAGAGAAAGAGAGAGAGGAGAGAGACAGAGAGAGAGAGAGAGAGAGAGAGAGAGAGAGAGAGAGAGAGAGAGAGAGAGACAGAGACAGAGAGAGAGAGAGAGACAGACAGAGACAGAGACAGAGAGACAGACAGAGACAGAGACAGAGAGAGAGATTGAGAAAAAGAAACCTGAAAAATTGGGGACAACCCTGAACTGGCTTCTCCCTATTTACACTTACGTTTCTGGCTGAAGTGTCCCACCATGCAAAGATTTGTGACCCCCTTGAACCTGATGGGTCAGTCATCAATGTTCCTGTGCAAGAAACTAGACAATAAAGAGCATCAGATCAGCTTAGGGGAAAGATGTCCAAGAGTCAGGACAGGTAAAAACCTTGATTGTACTGTTGGAAGTACAGTGAAATTTTAATGCCAAATCATAGTCTTTGTTTATCGGTGGGACAAAGTTCATCCCCAGCAATGGTGGCCCTCTTCCACTTGCATCTCCTTCTAGCTTTTCAGCTAAAGGTATTTCCTATGACATGTGATATTTAAGAGAAGCTAAAAGTTTCACCTCCAACATTCAGCTTTGATTGGCTGCTATTGCAGAGCAGAACTTTGTAGGGAAGGCAACAGAATCTGAGTTCTGAGAGGTCAGATTAACTATGAGTATGTGCCTGGACAGAACAGAGTCAGCTTTGCAAGCACTAATGTGAAGAGGTAACTGTATACCTGGTCATTTGCATAAAGTTTATTTTGTATTTTTTATGGATATATATATATATGTATATATATACATATGTATATATGTGCATGTGTGTGTATTAATTTATTTTTTCTCAATGAATGTATGCCTATCAATTGGAGAATGGTTGGGTAAATTGTGGATATCTTCAACAAGGAGAAGATTTAACTCAGATCCATTTGATCAATGATGGACGGAATCAGCTACACCCAGAGAAGGAACACTGTGAAATGAGTGTAAACTGTTTGCATTTTTGTTTTTCTTCCCAGGTTATTTTTACCTTCTGAATCCAATTCTTCCTGTGCAACAAGAAATTCATTTCTGCACATATACATTGTATCTAGGATATACTATACATATATTGTATACTAGGATATGTAACATATAAGACTGCCTGCCATCTAGGGGAGTGGAGGGAAGAAAGGGAAAAATCAGAAAAGAAGTAAGTGCAAGGGATAATGTTGTAAAAATTATCCATGCATATGTACTGTTAAAATATTATAATTAAAAAATAAAAAAAATTTTTTTTAATTATTTTTTCTCCTTTCCTCTTCCCATCTTTCCCAAGAAGGCTACAATTAAGCATAGATGTGTGTGTGTGTGTATGTGTGTGTGTGTGTGTGTGTGTGTGTGTGTGTAGATATGTGTGTTACATATGATACACAAATATATATACACAAACATACACATAGACATTTATAATCATAATCATACACATATTAACATTCAAATACATCTATGTATGGCAATACCACACTGATTTATCCTCTGTTTCTCTGAAGGTGGATAACATCCTATAGAAGTCTAACTCTTTCCATGATTTTCTAAATCCACCAAATCATTGTTTCCTATAGCACAGAAATATTCCAACTTTCTACTAATTAGTTATTTTAAACAACCTAAAACAATATGGATCAATGTGGCTGGCATATAATGTAGTTTTATGAGTTCTTTTTGGGCAAAGTGACCATTTAATAGTACTCTTTGGCGTAAAAGAGGCTTTTTAAATTTCAGTACCTTCCTCTATGATGAACCTGATCTTCCTTATTCCCATAGTAACTTTCTATAGTTGGATTCTTTCTCTTTTGCCTGCTAATTTTTTAAAAAATTGTAGCAAGTTATTGGTATAGTTGCTTGTTGTTCTGGAATTGAAGGGTTGGTGACTCTCAAGTCTTCATTCAATTTTTCCCTCTACCCTAGAACTGAAATCAAAAACTCCACTCTTCTGTAAGAGCCCACAGCCAGCAGCACCCTTGCCCCCCTGCTTCTGCACTCACCTGATTCAAGTGCTGATTCATTCTTACCCCAGCCCAAGACTTAGCAACACAAATGGGCCTGGCCTTCCTTCTCAGCAGAATCATCAATTTTCTTCATCTTTGATGTTGATTGCCCACATAGTTTGGGGAGGATAATTACTGTGGCTGGGCAGAGCATTCCTACCCACCCAACTAGTTACCATCCCTCCCTTGTTTTCAAAGTGAATTGGACTGAAACTATTTATACTTATCAGGTGCCAAACTTTAGTCCTGGTTTTTTTCTTTGGATCTTCTCCAGTTTTCATAGGTGACAGTTTGTGCTGTTATTTGTTATTATAATTCTACATTTTGCCCTGAGGTACAATTTTGCCTTTTTTTTGCGAATGAAATCTGGAGAACTCTGGATTTTCTGATCTAATCTGCCATCTTCCCAGAAACTTCTTCTTTGATATTCTTGACCCTTTGTCCTTCCAAATGAATTTTGCTATCATTTTTTCTAACTCAGTAAAATAAGCTTTAGAAAATTAATTGGGATGTCATTAACTATATAGATTAGGTAAAATTGCCATTTTTATAATACTGGCTTTGACTATACCTGGATTCAATTATTTAAATGGTTTATTTTTGAACAAAAAGGGTTTTTTTCCTAAATAATTTTGTTCATGTAGTTCCTGAGTTTGTTTTGGCAGGTATGTTTCTAGATACTTTTTTACTGTCTAGGAATATGTGATACACACACACACACACACACACACACACACACACACACACACACACATATATGCTGATGACTTATGTGGATTTACTTTAATATATTGCCACTTTGCTGAAATTATTGTTTAAAAAACTTTTTAGTTGAGTCTTCAGGATTTTCCAAATATATCATCAGATCATCTTCAAAAATGAATAGTTTTTTTAATCTCATTGCCCAGTCTGATCCCTTCTATTTTTTATCTTCTATTATTATTAGGATTTCCAAAGAACCATTGAATAATATTGGTGATAGTGACCATCCTTGTTTCACTCATGACCTTACTGCAAAGGCTCCTAGCTTATCTTCATTACAAATATTGCTTGCTAACTTTGCTCTCATTGGGAATGGGAAAGAGGGAATAACATATATATATATAACAGGGTATAAATGTCTTCTAAATTTAGAAATGAATAAGACATCAAGGGGATTGTGTGGGGTGAAATGATAAGGAAGGAATAAGTTAAAGAATAGGAAGGCAAGGTAGTGAATAGAAGTAATATAGAACATTAAGAAGGGATCATGGGGAAAATACAAAACAAATAATTGTAGTTTAGAACATGAATGGGACAAATTTACCCAGAAATGAAAATAGCAGATTAAAAAATTGAATTCAACAATATATTGCTTTCAGGAAATATTATAAAAATATGAGAGACACACAAAAACAAGATAAAGATGAGGAGAAGAATTTAGTATGTGAAAAAAGCATACCTAATAATTGTGATCTCAGACAAAATTTAAATTAAATAGATTTAATCAAAAATAAAAAAATAGAGAAACAACTCTATGTGTCAGTAATTTTATTCAATATTGCTTTAGACCATTTAAAATACCTAGACATAATAAAGTGCCCAAGCATATACTTGCCAAAACAGACATAGAAACTAATTGAATATAAATATAAAAAACTTTTTATACAAATAAACATAGATCTAAATAACACTTTTTTATGAGCCTCAGTTTCTGTATCTAGGAAATAGGGATAATAATTTGTCCTGGTATCTTGTTTATATATAGTTGCACTCATTGTGTCTCCCCAGTTTGATTGTGTGCTTCTTGATAGTAGAGACTGCTTTTCAATTTTTGCAGATCACCCCAAAATGGGATAAATAGCCACATTACTAGATGACAGAATCCAAAAAGGTATTGTAGGTTCTTTGAGGCCATCAGCTTATCTTTAATTATCACTCTAGAACCCAACACAGAGCCCTAGATATAGCAGATAATTCAAGAAAAATTGCAATTCAATTCAGATTTTTGTCACATCTCAGTCCTCTTTTCTGACAAGTTCCTAGTTTTGACTGATTCAGCACAAACTCCAGCTGTTGGCAGGCTTCTCTTTTATCCTGTGGCTGGTGGGTTTGACAGCAGGTAGAACACTTTGAGAGAGACCTTTAGGTGGCAGAACTGCATCTTGGAGGAATCCAGGTGTCTGAATGATTTCTTCTGGGAGATCGATCATGTCCCCAAGGAATGGCTTCTATTTTGAGCTGTGGTGTCGGGCACTCAACAGGCCAAAGAAGTAGTGATGACTGGGAGAGCGAGGGGAGAGCAGTAAAGAGAGCATGAGCCCTGAAGTCAGGAGACCCTAAGTTCAAATCTGGTCTCAAATATTTAATACTTCCTAGCTGTATGCTTAACCCCAATCACTTAACTCCAATTGCCTTACCACAAAAATTAAAAAAAAATTTTTAAAAATAGTAATGACGGTGTATTTGAGAGGAACTTTTCCCATCTTCTCAGTCATGACATTTTCAGAACTAAGATATTGCTTATAATTACAATTATAATCTTATAATTAGGTAAATAAAACTTATAATCACTCAGTGAGGTATGTAATGGGCTGCAAAGTATCTGCTAGATTACAAGGGCTTCCTCTCTCTGAGTTCCCCTTGTTTCTCCTCTCCAGACAGCCGCATCTTACCTATCTTGTGAAATGGGACTGGTTAGCTTAGAGTAGGGTTTCTAATTTGTTCCCCGAGCTCAGAGAAATTGAACTTGCAATCTTAAAACCTGACATACCCACTGATTTCCTCCTTCCTCCCTGGCTTGAAAACTGAGAATTTTCTGGTAAAGAGCAGAGCAGCAGAACAGAGTTAAGATGTTCTGTATGGATTCTTTAGGGACCTAAAGAGAATGGCTAAGATTGAGCACATTCAGAAATTACAATAGAGCCAGTCAAGCCCTCTTTAGGGATAAAATGATATCATCCCATGGGCCCTTGTGAGTAAACATCTTCCCATAATTCCTTTTCCCACCCCTCATTCACTTACTCTTTTCTCTATGACATTTTAAACATCACTCATTACTCTATTTATGAGCTCTAATTAGATCCAATAAACATTTATTGTCTACATAATATTGTGCTAGGGGCTAAAATATAAAGAGAAAATGAAAAAGCAATTCCTAAAAGCTTGCATCCTAATGAGGGATACCACTTCTTATTAGAAAATAATACAAATACATTTGAATAGAGAGACCTAACTCTAACTAACACTGAGGGTATCTAGAAAGACTGTGGGAGTTGGCTCATCAGCACAGTCTCATTCACACTAACCCATGTCAGTGATGGGGGGGGTTAGCAGAGCATCTGGGCTCAGATGTGAGCTCCTGCTTCTGCCCTCTATAGTGACCCAAGCTTGCCTGTCCATTTAATCAAAGGAATGAATATATCTGCAGGAGACCCTAGGAAGGCAGGAAGGCCTGAACTTGTCTTATAACCAGAGACCTTGTGACTTCTAACTAGAAAGGAGACTTGAAGTCCTTTATGGTCAAATATTTATTCCACCTTCTCCTCTCCCACCCTCACCAATTTGTTCCATGAGTAAATAAGATGGGGGAAATCTCAGAGTTCAATTAGCCATGGCATGATTGGTTGTATTATGTGTAGCGAGCTGTCGTCTCCAGAAGCTGCTGGATCACTCTCTGGGAAGAGATCTGCTGTGTCTACTCAAATCTCTCAGACAGATTCTTCTTCCTGTAGTGAACCGTTGTCTCCAGGCAGTTGCTGTTAACTCTTGTCCTTAGAAGTGACTTCCCTTCCTGCAGAGAGCCCCGTCAAGCCTGATGCAATGCAGAGTCTTTTCCTTGAATCTCCTCCAGCTCTTATCCTTCTCCATGTAGACTCACTTTCCAGGCCCACTGTTGCTTTTTATCCTCCCAGAGAATGGGCGTGGGATAATGCAAGGGCTTCTGGGAAGAACCACCCCAGCCAATGAGCTTGCCCCCTCTATCAAGTTAACCTGAGTTCTCACCTTGTAATTGTCCAGAAAACCTGAATTCTCACCTTGTCACTATCCAGACAACCTCAGTTCTCACTTAGTAATCCTAACAATTATGATTTGATGGATAGCTCAGCACAAAGCACCAGCACACAGAATGCCTATTCTGGGCTTTTGGGGAATTATTCCAACTCCCAGTTCTCAACTCTGGCTCTGTCACTGGTGAGGATGCCAGAAGAAGGTGGGATGAAAGAGCCTGAAATGAGCTAAGAGCTATCTCAGCAATCCACCCATCTGGATGTGATGTGCATTTCTGCCCACATGTTCAAATTATGGGGCAGGACCCAAAGTGAAAGGCACATGTTCATTTTGTAGACTGAGAGTTACTGGGTAGAATATGACCCAGGTCCTCTGCCTAGACAGAGCAACCTAGGGTTGAACCAATAGAACAGAGTCAAAGGAACCCCAGCCCTTCTTAGTTCTGAGAAATCAGGGAGGGCATGACCACGTAAGTTCTAAAACAAAAGAAAGCAGGAAGTGTAATGGGCCAGAATTTTGGAGAAATATACTTGAGGCAAGGATTCTTACAACAAGGTGTTAACTCAGTGGAATTGATAAGACAATGTGATGAGGGTTGTGGTCCCTTTAAGAAACTATTCCTTTCAGATTGATTTATTCCTTTCTGATTCCCAGCCCCTTTTACCTGATGCATTATCAATTAAAGAATCTAGGACCTTTGATTCACAAATCCTGGTCAAAAGCACTCCTTTGGATTCCATTAGGAGATCCAAGCTCTCCCAGCCCTCATAGGATCTGAGTCAACTTGGGCTGTCCCAGCCCCCATTCTAATGATCTGCTCAGGTTTCCCAACCCCCACCAAGCAACTTCTAGCCCTCACTGAAACCCATCAAGGAGCCAACTTGGGACCCCACTGATCCCTTTAGCTAAATCTCTCATTATAAAAGTGCCAAGGTATTGCCTGTCGTCGGGGGGAGGGAATAGAGGGAGGGGGGGTAAATTGGAAAAATGAATACAAGGGATAATATTATAAAATATATATATATATATATATATAAAAAAAAAAATAAAAAAAAAATAAAAGTGCCAAGCTGCAGTTGTCTCTTTGCAGAGGGCTGAAACATGTCAGCACCATGCCTGGCACCAAGGACTCTCTGCTCACTGGAATCGTGTTTCTGGTGCCCTCTTATCTCTACCTTCAACTTTTACTAACTAGACTTTAACCTCACTTCCAAACCCTATAATAAACCTATTTTATCAATCTAGGTTTTCAGGTCTGTAAATTCCTTTACAGGGGACTCGAGCCACTACTAGACCTCATTTAACTCCGTATCCTTGGACCAAATCCAAATGGGTTGCAGGGGAGCTCTGTTTGACTCCCTGTACCCCGAACCTGCCACTAGACCTCAATTAAACCCTAATTTTCTTTGGGTATCCCAAATTTAGACCTCATCAAATGGTTATCTAGTTTAGCAAGGGGATTAATAGTTCTCTAGTTCAGTATGACTGATTTAATCTTACAACAAATAATGGTTCCCTAGTGATATAATGATTGGCTTAAACTCAGTATGATTGGATTTAATTTAATTGATTTAAATGATAATGGATTTAATTGTAATAGAATATTTAAGAAGTCAGAGTCAGACCTAGAGACAGACTCAGAGATAGACAGAGAAGACAGAGGACTGGAAGCTAGAAGACAGACTCAAAGATAAAGACCCTTGTTCTGTCTCCTTCACTTCTCCACTAAGACCAAGGCCCATCTGAAGGTCCCTAAGAAAGCTAGCTCCACCCCAGGCCATGGAGACAGACTGTGAAAGAGATAACAAAAATTTTGGACTTTATTCCTGACTATTCTTGTGGTCATTTTTCTGCTGACTGGAGAGCCACCATGAGGATGATCAAAGAATGTCTGTGGCTGGATTTGTACTTAGTTTAAATACCTTATTACAATAAGATCAATTATAGGACTATTACATCACCATGCTAACGAATAAACATATGTAAACTAAAGAACCATCATCTCACTAAGTTAACACCTTGATTCAAGTATATTTCTCCAAAGTTCTGCCCTCTACACTGAGCACTAGTTATTTAGGAATATGGGGTAGGGCAGGGAGGAGGAGTGGGCGGAGGTCCTGGGGCCAGATCTGATATCTAACCATAAAACAAGGGTGGAGAAAGCAGGGTTTGCAGTAGCTTGATTCCGGATGTGTAGCAGAAGAATTCAGAGGATCTTGAGCCACCTGGAGCCTCACCCAGGTTTCTTCCAAATGTTTTGGTTTTTGTTTCAGTCCAAAGTGACTCAGATTGAATGTAAATAGCAAACACTTCTGCTTTGACCAGAAACCCTGGGGATCTTCCCCACCAGTTTTTATTTTTTTTAAATTTTTTTATTTTTTGACTAGGTGAAAGAGGAAGTTCTTTGCCTCTCTTACTACCTAGCCTTAATCACATAATGGCTGTTGCCTTAGTCAAACTGAATGAGATGAGGTGAGATATTTCAAGACAGTTGTGAAAATCGAGTAAGGCTTCTACTTGAGTAGGCCTGAAAGACTATGAAGACTGAGTCAAGGGCATTCGTAAGTCCCCTTCCTGCTATCCTCCCATGACATCATTTTCTCCCTATTTCAATTAAATATGGGCAACTACATATTTATTGGTCAAGTTCAATTTCTTGGGTACTTCTTCTACTTAGAATGTAAGGTCCTCAGCCAATGAGAATGAGGGTCAATGATGGGAGGGGGCTATTAGGGATTAAAAGTGTTAACCCTGCCCCAGAAGGTGCTTCTTCCCTTCAATTGTCTGCCAGATGGGTGGTACAACCAATTCTCAAGAGAATGTATAATAAACTTTGCTTTGCTTCTAGAGATCTCTCCTTGAGCTTGGATACCAGGTAGTAGTATAACTGTGTTTTTTGAGAAGCACCCTTTCTCATTCTCTCAACTATGACATTTTCAGAACTAAGACCTTGCTTATAATAGAGATGAAAGGATCCTTGAAGATGGTGACTGTCCCTCATGGTGATCCTCATCATTCCTATTCCCACCTTCATTCACTTACTCTTTTCTCTGGGACATTTTAAAATTCACTCATTACTCTGTTTATTTATTAGCTCTAACTAAATCCAATAAGCATTTATTAAGTGTCTATTTAATATTGTACTAGGGGCTAAATATATAAAGAGAAAATGAAAAAACAATTCCTGACCTCACAGAGTTTACATCCTAATAGGGGATCCCCTTCTAATTAGGAGATTATACATAAGATCACTTGAGTAGAGAGACCTAACTCTAACACTGAAGGTATCTGGAAAGGTGTGGGAGTTGGCTCATTAGCCTAGTCTCATTCACACTGATCCTGGGGATGCCCGGAAAGGGTGGGGGCCAAGATCCTGAGCTGAGCTAAGAACTATGTCAGCAGTCTAGCTCCTAGATGTTATGTACTTCTCTGCCCACATGTTCAAATTATGGGGCAGATTCTCTAATTGACAAATGGTCAAAGGATATGAACAATTTTCAGATGAAGAAAGTATTTGTAGTCATATAAAAAAGTGCTTCAAATCACCATTGATCAGAGAAATGCAAGTTAAGACAATTCTGAGACAAATATCTCTCAGATTGGCTAAAAGCCAAAGATCATGACAAATGTTAGAGGGGATATGGGTAACAAAGTGGTGTAATGGAAAGAGTGCTGGATGTAGAGTCAGGAAGATCTGACTTCTAATCTGATCTCAGGCACTTCCTAGCTGTATGACTTTCTTTGGCTCAGTTTCCTTATATGTGAAAGGAGCCAGAGAAAGAATGGGCAAAACATTCCAGTAACTTTATCCAGAAAACCTCGAATGAGTGTTTTAAAGAATTTTAAGTGACAAAACAGCACAAAATAACAAGACAAGAAAAAAATTAAGGTATCAAATAGGTCCTGTAGAGCAGGAACCATTTCACTGTCTCTGTGCCTCAGCATCTAGCTCACTACCTGCTGCCCCCTGTGGGCCCTTAACGTAGAATGCCCATTGATTGGTGGGTCTGAAGAGAAAGAAGAGAATGTAGACATACAGAAAGAAGAAATGTCTCACAGAGGAGAAAAGGAAGGAGTTTTGACCCATAGAACTCCTACAGGAGCCTCACAGAAATGGAGGGTGAGGCTTTTATGGATCCTTCAGTAAAACCCTGCAATTTGGGGTGAAAAGTATGGTCAAGTAGCCCCACTCTCAACCCAATATGTTGAGAAAATAACACATGGGAGAAGCATAAGATAGAAAAACTAACTTGTCCCAGCTCTGGAGAACTAGCTCCCAATCAATACCCCACAATTCCTTGCAAAAGTGATGAGAAATTCTATTCTGAAGGACAAAGCCCCCACTTGTAGAGGGTTCCACATGATGCAAAGCCCCGCATCCATCAAAGGCTGTCATGTTTTGTCTTAAAAGAAAGTTTTCAGAGGCTGTCTTTAAGAAATGCTGGAAATGGCATTCAAGTAGCCATGCTTTTCCCATGACTTATAGTGGTAGTGCAAAAGAAAAATAGAAAGATACAGAGATGGGTTGGTTTCTGAACTTTGAACACAAGACATGTGGACTAGGACACCATGCCACAGGATACCCTGGATTGTCTTCTAGGCAGTCAGTAACTTTCAGTCTTGTACTTGCCTAGTGAATACTATGTCACTCACTCAATCAACTTTTATTAAACACCTTCTGTGTACACTATCAGATTCCTCCATCTAAAGGAGACAAAGACTGCTTTCACAGTCCAGGGACTGAGATGTTAGCAAAGCTAACTCATACAAGGCTAGTGAGAGACTACACAATTTGTCAGTTTATAAAATATCCCCACAGAACTGGGGTGGTGGGGGACCGGACTGTATAAGACTATTTATCACAGCCACCTATTGACCATCGGAGAGTTAGTTGGAGTTTCCAATGAGCAGGTGCAGAGGGCTGAGGGGAGTGTCTGTGGTGAGAAAAGTGAAAAAAAGAGGCCATCAGGTGTACAGACTTTAGGATTCAAATATAGATAGTTAGGGTTTTTTACTCTCCCTAACTAATGCTAATTGGCCCTTATTCCTAGGCCTACCCGAGAAAAAACTGGCAAATATAATATCAATCTTATCTCTGTTTTGAGGTCCTCAGAATCCTCTGGCTACCGTCTCACATGGAAGTAGTTTGAAGCACAATGGAGCACTCAAGAGTTTAAATGAACAATCTTAAACTTTATTGACGTAAATCACATCTACTCTATGGCCTCCTGCACATACCTTAGTAGCGACTTCCCAGTCCAGTCTCCAGGTGGTAAGAGGGGGAAAAGGGGAAAGAGAAAATGGAAGAGCTCTTCCTGTCCAGAGCTTAAATAGGGTCAATGAGGTCACAGACACTAACCAATCAATGATGACGGCTACATCCCGAACTTGACTGAGACTTCAGAGGGAGATCTAGGTTCCCGCCATGGGTGGAGGTCCCACCCATGAAGGAAGTCCCTAAGTACTCAACTCTTAAGCACATACAGGGATAAAGACTTGCATCTCAATTGCACTTGCCTGACCTTTCTTTGGATCCTTACAGATAGTCAAATTAAAGAAACCACATGGAATACTACAGGGCAGGAGAATTAAACTAGGAGCCAACTCTGTTTATGCCCACACCTGCTACAGGAACACAGAGGTTATAGCTTTAACCCACAGGGCTTGAGTGCACTGACAGCCAACCTGGAATGGTGGTCAATTCAGATGTAGAAACACGGTTAGCATGAGTCTGGAGTCAGCCCATCCCAGCTTCTATGAACTTTATGTAAAGCAAAAAGATCAGTCAGTGACAAGAGAAGGATGTCTATTAGATCAATCACTACACTAAGGCATGCTATGTTGTGGCCATCTTTTAAGAGATCACGGCATATGAGCCCTTTGACCTTAGAGGTGATATGAATGAGATGGGAGACTCATAGGGTGTGAAAAGTGCTCCAGTTTATTATGCTGTACAGGCTTGTTGCTATATACTTTTTCCATACTCTTGCAGTGTTATAATCAGTAATCTGAAGACATAAATGTTAATTGTTTATTTGTGTAGGTGACAATGGGAGGCATTGTTCTGTGAAAAATATCTGGGATGTAATTGCATTTCTATTGATGTCTGTGTAGATAACCACATGTTGAAAATGGTTTTTATTTTCCATTATGTTCATTTGATTACTTTTTATATTACATCCACACTCTGGCAAACCTTGTTAATTGTGGTAGATGCTGGTACTTATCACTTAGTTGTGTTTCACGTATATACAGACCTATTCATTTGATTGCTGCTGGCTAGTTTTGCTTGATTAATTAGTTATTCCTTTTAATCTATTGCTTGAAATGTATATACATATATATATATATATATACATACACATACATGCATGCATGTATACATACACACACCTACATATATACGTACACACATAGATATACACCTGTATATACATGTATATATATACAAATGCTTATATAAACAATGACATATATCCATCTACATACATATGTATGTGCATGTGTGTATATATACTGTATATATATATATGTGCATTGTGCTATGTGTGCATACATTTGCATGTAGTGTACATATGTGCATGTGTGTGTGTAAACACATATGGAAGAAAGGAAGACTCTACCTGCAAGGAGCAATGTATTTTCTTGTGTGAAAACCAAGAGAAGTCAGAGTCACCAGCTTTAGCATCTCCATCAAGCTAGACTCTCCACTCCCCCCCCCCCCAACCCTTTCTCCTGCCTTTCCATCTCCTCCTCAGTCTCAGACTCCATACTGCATCTGGCAAGACCTCCTGTCTTTGTACACATCTTCATTTTTGGTGTTGGTGTTGTCATGTCCAAGTCTTTATGACCCCATTTGAGGTTTTCTGGATAAGGAAACTGAAGCATGTGAGTAAGTAGCTTGCTCAGGGTCACACAGCTAGTGAGTATCTGAAGCTGAATTTGAATTCAGGTCTACCTTACTCCAGGCCCAATGTTTCTAATTCATTCCCATTTGCAAATTGCAGCTATACTCTAGGAGAAGTATTATTTATGTTTGAAAGGTGTTCCTTTTACCTGCCTATATATTTGAGAAATTATGTTTTAATCTTCACTAAGTACTTAGAAGATTTTGGTCAAAGAAGAGGATTCAGTTCTTGAGAGCTTGGGAGCTTGCGTGCAGACTGAGATCCAAGGAGATATTAAAGAGATACTGTTTGATTGTAAGAATATTAGGGAAACTGGGCAGGTACTGTCTGTCCTCCATACCTCTACTCTAAGCACCCCAAACAAAAAAAGGAGGAGGGGCTGCTGTAGCTTCAACTCCAGAACTCAGCTCAGCCCCAGACAGGGAGGATTCAGAGTAAGACCCCAAGCCAGTACAGCACAGTACTTAGAACTATGTGTGTGTGTTTGTGTGTGCATACATACATGATCATAATGTATACATATATAGTACACATGTTTATGTTGTATATGCACATGTAACACATACATTATACACAAATATATTATAAAAATGTACACACGTCTTTACATATGCATACATACATTTCTCTATTATATTTATGTATGTACTGTTGGTGGAACTATGAAAGAATCCAGCCATCCTGGAGAGCAATTTGGAACTATGCTCAAAAAGTTATCAAACTGTGCATCCCCTTTGACCCAGCAGTGTTTCTACTGAGCTTATATCCCAAAGAGATCCTAAAGGAGGGAAAGGGACCCACATGTGCAAATATGTTTGTGGCAGCCCTCTTTGTAGTGGCCAGAAACTGGACACTGAATGGATGCCCATCAGTTGGAGACTGGTAGGGTAAATTATGATATATGAATGTTATGGAATATTATTGTTCTGTAAGAAATGACCAGCAGGAGGATTTCAGAAAGATCTGGAGAGATTTACATAAACTGAGTAAAGTGAGTAGAACCAGGAGATCATTATACACATACACGGCAACAGCAAGATTATGTGATGATCAATTCTGATGGATCTGGCTCTCTTCAAAAGTGAATTGATTCAGATCAATTCCAATTGTGTAGTGATGAAGAGTCACCTACACCCAGAGAGAGGACTGTAGGAACTGAGTGTGGAACACAACATAGCATTTTCATTCTTTCTTTTATTATTTGCTTGCAGTTTTGTTTTCCTTCTCAGGTTTTTTTTTTTTTTCTTTCTAGATCCATTTTTTCTTGTACAGCAAGATAACTGTACAGATATGTATGCATATATTAGATTTAACATATATTTTAACATGAAATGGAATACCTGCCATCTAGGGGAGGGGGGAAGAAGGGGAAAATTTGGAATAGGTTTTGCAAGGGTCAGTGTTGAAAAATTACTCATGCATATGCTTTATAAATAGAAAGCTATAATATAGATATATAATATTTATGTATGTATGCATCTAGGTTGGTCTCTTCTCTACAATCTATAATCTTAGAGAGCTGCCAAGAGCACAGAAAGGTTAGGAAATTTGCTCAGAGTGACTCTGCCAGGATGTCTTATCTACTTGGCACCCAGTGTCCTCCAAAGAAGCAGGTAGAGAACCAGGCTCAAAGTTAGAAAAATGCTGGTGCAAGTCTTGGGAGTTGCATGATGGGACACTGCTCTTGTGTGTGTGTGTGTGTGTGTGTGTGTGTGTGTGTGTGTGTGTATGCATGTATGTGTATGATCAACTTTTCTCCAAGTTCAGTCTAAGAAAGATAAACTAAATTGTCTCCCAAAGCTGAATGACTCCATACTGTTCATCAGAGACACAGAAGGGGTCAGGGTTTGGCAGCTCAGGGATTTGTGTGGTTCAGAAATGGTGAGGGGGGTCACCATTTAATAAAAAAGCTGGAGAGATCTCTTGAAGCAAAGCAAAGTTTATTATATATTCTTGAGAGAAGGGCGTCCCACCCATGGAGCAGACTAGGGAGGAAGCACCTTCTGGGGCAGGGTTAACACTTTTAATCTCTAATTCAAATAGCCCCCTCCCACCATTGACTCATCTTCATTGGCTGAGGACCTTATATTCTAAACAGGAGAACTACCCAAGAAGTTGAACTTGACCAATAAGCACATAGTTGCCCATATTTGACTGAAATAGGGTGAAAATGATGTCATGGGAGGATAGCAGGAAAGGGACTTAATTATGCTCTTGACTCAATCTTCAAAGTCCTTCAGCCCTACTCAAACTCTGAAATAGATGAAACCTTGCTCGATTTTCTCAAATATCTTGAAAGATCTCACCTCATCTCATACAGATTCATACACAGATAGGAGGGGGAGGGGAACAGAATTGAAAACTCAGTTATCTAGGAAAAGAAATACCCCAAATTCCAAACTTGTCTTGTAGAAATCAGGAGGGGAGGGGCAGCTAGGTGGCACAGTGGATAGAGCACCAGCCCTGAATTCAGGAGGACCTGAATACAAATCTGGTCTCAGACACTTAATATTTCCTAGTTGTGTGACCCTGGGCAAGTCACTTAACCCTAGCCTCAGAAAAAAAATAAAATAAAAAAAAAAATCAGGAGGGGAAAGTTCTGACTATGTGTGACCTGAATTGGATCTGGGGGAGACTGTACCCTCCTGATATAAAGTGCCTGAGAAATTTAACCGAAAGATAGGATGCATGGGATTGTGCAAGCGATCTGGCTGGTGGATAGGGTGGAGTCACAGTGGGAGGAGGCTTTTCTTTCTTCCGTCCCCTTCCAGACTTTATAAGATTCTTGCTGTTGGGAGTTACAAAGCTAGTTAGAGAGAGTTTTGAGATTAAATCCAGGATCTCAGATCTGGAAACTGGAAGAAATCCTGGGGGTTTTCAAGATGTCTCCAGTCATCTGGCCAGAGAATGACACGATTAAGATTTTAGACTACTTTTTCTGACATCCTGGATTATTCTCTCTTCCTTGCCCTCATTATCTTCCTTTTCCTTGCCCAAGCTACTTAACATGTTTATGGCTCATGCACTGGAGTATATAGAGAACTTTATGAAATGGATATGGAGGGATGCTATCCTTGTCATCCAGGTAAGTGAGAGAATTTCTTCCTCTAGTTCAAATCATTCTCTTACTCTGGGAAATGGCTGCCTCTTCCAAGCTCTCTTCCTTTTTTCATGTGTCCATTCAAATTCCAGAACCATAGAATCTCAGAGCATAAAACCATAAGGGGAGGGAGGGGGGATGTTCAAGAGTTTAGAGGAATGATGGAGTTGCAATAAGAAAGCAAAAAATTTGATTTAGGAGTGTGTGTGTGTGTGTGTGTGTGTGTGTGTGTGTGTGTGTGTGTGTGTGTGTGTTAACCATTCTGCAAAAGAAAAAAAAGAATCAAACCAGAAAGATAACATTTTTTAAAAAGTGTGTTTCAATCTGAATTCAGATTGCATTAGTTCTTTCTCTGGGGAGAAATAACATTTTTTATCATAAGTCCTTCACAGTTGTAGTGATCATTGTATTGCTAAAAATAGCTAAATCATTCTCAGTTGATCATTTTACATTATCGTTGTTACTGTGTATACAATGTTTTCATTTTGTATCAGTTCATGTAAGTCTTTCCAGGTTTTTTCTGGGGACAATCCTGCTCATCATTTCTTTTTCTTTTAATTTATTTCATTTAAAAAAAAATAAGAAAAAAAGAAAAAATAGAGAAAGAATACAAAACAAAAGAAAACCTTGTCATGTGCCCAGAAGAACATAAGGGAGAATTCAAAATATATAACAGATTACTAAACCAAGAAAAAAAAAATATATATATATATATATATGTGTGTGTGTGTGTATGTGTGTGTGTATGTGTTTGTATGTGTATATATATACATACAAACACACATATATATATTAGTAGAAGAAATTATATTCATAAGTGTCCATTTTTTTTTCTTCCTTGTAAATTATTTTGTTTTCTTTTTACTTTATTCTTTTTTACTCTTTTCATCTGCCTCACCATTCCCAAACAGTCTATAATTAAAAAAGGATATCTTTATGTTTATACACCCATACACACCTACACACAAAGACACACATATCTCATCTCCTCCCCCCACATAAACCATACACATCCCTACTGACTCATTTCTTTAAGTGATAGCAAGGCAAGTTAAGAGCAAAATTAATCTTCCCCCTCAACCCCCAAATGGATTCCTCCATTGTCTTCTTTCCATACCCATTCCTTTCTGGTCCACCCATCCCTCCCCCCTTATTTTTTCATAGATTTTTGAGGGTACTATAGCCTTCATAGTATATATGTAATTTTGCCTATTTAACTCATTCCTGATGTGAGTAAGTAGGAGCACACCTCCCTCCTCTACTTCCTCTGTATCTATTCTTCTTCTGCACCTCATTTGTATAACATAGCTACTATTTTTATCTTAACTCTGCCCCAGTCTTTGTTGTGAGTTGCCCAATTGTTGTCAGTCTTAAACATATGGTATACATTTCCCATGTTAAAAACAAAAACAAAACCAAAAAAAAATATGAGCAATTGTGTATGTTGAGTTCCTTGAAACTGATCTTTGACATTGCCTCTTATATATTAAATTTTCTGTTGAGTTCAGGCTTGGTTGCTAGAAAGTCCTGAAAATCTTCAAGTTCATGGAATGTTCATTTTTTCTCTTCCAATATTATAGATAAATTTGCTGGCTATGATACTTTTTGGCTTTTTGAGGGTAATGCAGGGCACCAACACCTGGACCTGGTCCAGGGTGGTATAGAAGCAGTCCAATAATTTGTATCAGGACGTTAGCTAGGGAATTCAAGACTGGGATGAACTTCCCAACTATAAAAAGGAAGAAAACTGGGAAGATGTATATCCCAGGACTATTTGGGTATATCAAACTTAAATCTGTATGTAAAAGGTAAAAATAAAGTTTTGCATTTGTTTGTGTGTGTGTGTGTGTGTGTGTGTGTCTGCATGTCTGCTTTGCATTGCTTTTGTTCTGTGTTAAAAGTTAGCAACCACATAAGAGATAAGAAGTCAGCCTCTGTGTTACAGGCTTAGAAAAATATCAGGTTGAATTGTGGGAACTGGAATTCCTTGCAAGTAGTAATTCTTTCAGAGTGTCTCAGAATGTATTGGTAATTTGGGAACTAGTTTGGGGCTTCTCAAGAAAAGAATTTTTTTTTCTTTTTCTCTCCCTCTGTCTCTGGCAGTGGTTTTGCAGGAAGAGGGAGAGATGAGGGGAAAAAATAAAAACCTAGATTGAAAGTTTGGAATGTTTTGAGAAAATAGAAGAAAAGTGGCTATCACTCCTATAAACAAGGAGCCTGTTTTCAGAGCTCAGCCAGAGAAAAAAAATGTTCAAGGTAAAGCAAGGATTGGTGCTTAACTCTTTCCTAGCTTGCTAAAGAAAAGTTTAGAATATCTAGGTAGATTTTTAGAAAATTTTACAAACTAAAGTACTGGTTGATTCTAAAATAACTTTAAATTGGTATGTGTGTTAAAATAGGAAATAAGAAATTATAGATAGTTGAAGGGAGGAATAAAAATAGAGTAAGAGAGCTGAAGAGCTAAACACAGGGGCTCTCTAATCTGTTGGACCTGTGGGAAAACTAGGCATGTTTCTAAAGATTTTTCTTCCAGGAGAAGAAAGAAAAATCATTATTAGCAAATTTGCTTTCATGGAATTAGAGAACAGAAAGTTTAAGAAGGCTAAACTGGGTAATTGTTTGTCTCAAATATTTGATTAAGAGTTTGTGGAACTTACTATATTTTAAAGAGGTACTATAATTTTGGAATTGGGGAAATAATTTTACTGTTTCCTTTTACATGTTAGATTTATTAAGAGGATGAAATCTTAAGAATTGTTTGAATATTGTGGCCTTTACAACTGAAGAGGAAAACTTTTTTCTTTTTTCTTTTCTTAATTTGGTTGGACTTCAGATTAAAATATAGGTTATTAAAATACCAGGAGCTTACCTTGGGGGGGGGGGTGTCTGTTTGTATCTCCCTACTTAAATGGTATGTTGCTTTCTAGAAGTATTAGGTAATTTGTAAACTATATTATAAGTTTTATGAAATTTGGTTCAAAATTAATTGTGAATCTTGAAGTTTAATTTAAAAAACTGATTTAAAGACAAGAGAAAAGAGAAATTGATTTACAAAAGCAATTATTGATTTGAGAGTGTTTAAAGTATGTCAGAGAAGGTTTGAACAAGTAGACATTGGGAAGAGAGAGAGACAGAGAGATGGGACAAGAGAATGAAAGTGATTTAGAAGGATTGATTAGTAGGAGCAAATGATTTCAAGAAGAAAGAAGGAACTGGTTGGAAAGGGTAGTCACAGAGCACTGGCTGTGAGACTTGGATGTGTTTTTGCAGGGGGAGAGCAGCAGAGTAGTAGTGGAAAGCTTCAAATGCTTTTGGCTAAAGAAAACAAACTATGATTTAAAGGGACAGGCTTCTCTTGCAAGATTTTAATTGATTGCATATTTGTTTCTTTAGATACATAATAGTTATGAATATTAAAGAATGTGATCAGAAATGTGATATGAAGTTTGAAAGAATTATTTCAAAAAGTTTAATTGATGTTTTCAAGAACTTTTCAGATTCTTTTTATGTGAAAATAGGAAGTTTTAATTAACTGTATTGATGCCAATTATCTGAAAGAGACTCCAAGAATAATAGTTTTTGCCTTCTTCCTTTTGAAAATGTTTTTGTTGTGAACAATATGTGGTTTAAGATTTTTCTGTGTATTGGGTATTTTAAAAGCAAAATGAGTGGTATAACATTCAATTTATTCAAGATCCAACATCTACTTGGGTATATAAGAATTGTGTGAACATTCTGGGATAAATTTCTTATTGTTAAAAGTCTTACAATATGTAGTTGATCTTCTTGTGGCAGGGAGGAAAAAGAATGATCTTGTCCAAGTCACTATCAGTTTGTTAAATTATTTAGGAGCACAGGAACTGAGAATTTTTTAAGACAAATTACAATTTATGAAACGTGAGGTAAAATATTTAGGTCATTCTGTAAGTGAAGGGAAAAATAAATTAGATCATGTAAATTACTTGAGGGAAAGAATGGAAACAGTAAAGGGAAGGGATTGGCACACAGGGCATTGGTCACTAAAATTTTAACTAATCTTATGTTACCTAAGAATGTTGCAGTGATTCATATGCAGGGGCACCAAAAGAGGAGATTCATTCGAGACAAGGGGAAACTGCTTTATGGATGAGGAGGCAAAATGGGCTGGAGAAGAGGAATCTGTAAGTACAGAGGAAATGATGGTGCTAATTCTGGCATTTTTGCCTCCAATGCTTCCACCTTCCCTTACCCCAGAAGAGAAGCAGGAAATCCAAAGCCTCGGTGTTCAGGAGGATAAAGAGGGGCACTGACTCCTCCCCTGACAGCAGAGATGTACTGACCACAGCAGGTATGAGATGTGTACTCCAACATTTATAACAGGGCAGTCATTGGGGTGTCTGAGACCTGTGTGATGTGGTGCTGAGTAAGTAAGTTTGTGGCACTGGCTTGTACGCAATAACAGGCAACTGGTCAGCAGGTGTCCTGTTTGTCAAAGGATGAATAGGGTGGCCCAATAACAAATCCAGAAAGGAGGAAGGCCCCCTGGTATCAGGCCTTTCCAAAGCATACAGGTGAACTTTACCGAGCTGCCATCAGTGGGGTGTCTCAAATACATGTTGGTCATAGTGGACCATCTGACCTTATGGGTAGAGCCTTTTCCCCTTGCCTAGGCAACTGTCTCAGCAGTCCTAAAAGTACTCTTTAAGGTATGGGTTGGTGGATCAGGCAGATTTGGACAAAAGCACCCGTTTCACACCTAAGATCCTCCTATCTGTAGCCCAACCTCTAGAAATATCATGGGACTGACATACCCCATGGCATCCACCCTCATCAGGTAAAGTGGAAAGGATGGATAAGGAAATTAAACAGCAACTGACTAAATTGGCTGAAACACAATTACCCTGGACCAAATGCCTTCTCCTTGCCTTATTAAGAATTAGAACAAAACTCCGAAGGGATGTGGGATTATCACCTTATGAATTATTGTATAGTCACCCTTATCCAAAAGCTATTAAAAATTCTTCCTTGGATCCAATATTTGAAACCAAGGATTTGTTTTTAAGGAAATATGTCATGTTTTTACTGTAACATCTGAAAACTTTACAACTAAAAGGGCTTATTGCTTAGATTCCTCCCTTAAGATTCACAGTGCATAAGTTCTAGGTTGAAGACTAGGTCCTGGTTTGGATGTGGAAGGAGGACAAGCTGACCCTGAGCTGGAAAGGACTGCTCCAGATCCTCTTGACATCTGACACAGCAGTGCTACACAGGAAAGAGGGTAGACTCAGCATACCAGAATTAATGGAACAATGGACACTCTGAGGGTGTGGATTCCAGAGAACAAGCTGAGACAAACATTGAAAAGGAACTGATGAACTGTGCATGTAAAATCTTGATAGCAGTTTTGATCTGGGGTACCTTGTTGGGGAATTGCCTAAATCAAACAGGTGCAGGACCATGGATGGGAAAAGGTAAGTGTGAATGGACTTTTACTCATCTGCCAGAGAAGATAGATATCATAGATTGTGGTGAGCATAGAAACAGATGGAGCAAGTTAAATATTGTTTGTAATGATGGGTCAGTGCTTAATTGTGTCTACACAATGAAGGCAAACTGGTGATGATCCAGATGAGGAGATTAATAAGCAAAGTATAGATATGATCATTGATTTTGAGCAGTGTGTAAGTTCTTCATAGAAATATGACAAAAATCATTTACATATTAGAAGGGGGAATTATGTGGAATGGAGAGATAAGGTGAAGAACTTACAGGAATGTTTAAATTCTTTTTCTGTATTTTATTTTTTTATTATTATTTCTATGTCTCTGACCTGCATAAGTACAGTGTGTGCAAGCCAATATTTACTTAAAATTTTAAATATATTTACTTAACCTAAAATTTATCTTTGTTCAGTGTTATCAATATTTAGATTATTAAATGCTGTCAGCACAGTAATCTGAAGTTTGAAGGTGTGACTGATGACTCCTCTCATAATCAGAGAAACAAAGCATTCCATTCTAATCTAAACCTTCCCTTCTAATCTCGTTGAATAGCAACAATCAATTAGATGCCTCCCCCTCCCCTTCTTAATGCTCTCTGACTTGTGATGAATCTCTTGTATAAAAGCTGTGTATCTTTACTACTTCTTTATCCCTCTTACCATGAGCTTTCTCTTTCTTATCTCATGATGGAATGGTTCATTCTCTGGAGGTTTTCAATAAACAACTTTTCTGCCTTCTACTAAGTGATCTCTGAATAGTCATTTTGGGTAAAAGTCTTCTACATCCCTCACAAGGGGGTTTCCAAAAATCCCTACCCATGTGTCAAATCCCAAGGGGATGTGTGGGATCCAAACCTATCCATTTGGTTTCCAGAACCCTGAATCTGCTACTAAACCTCATCATTTAACTCCCTGACCATCAGGAACCCTAATCTCATTTTGGTTCCCTAAATCTAGACCTCATCATTTAGTTCCCTGATAGAAGGGAACCTTAAAATCTAAACCTCATCATCTCATTTGATTTTTTACTTCTTTTTTGAGTTCTTCTATAAACCCTCATTTCATGTTACTCTTTGAGGTAGAAGAAGATACTAATAATTTCTTAAAGCACAATATACTCCATCACAATTATGTGCCACAACTTTTTCAGCCATTACTCAGTTGATGGGCATCTTTTCAGTTTCCATTTCTTTGCCACCAGAAAGGAGCAGCTATAAATGTTTTTTTATCATATAGATTTTTTCTCTTTCAGGGGTTTTAAATTTTTTAATTTTAAATTTAAATAAAAAACCATAAGAAAAAAATACCATATACACAGTAGACCATATGAGAGGATACAATATAAAAGAATAAATTTTGGAAGAAGAATTATGGGAAGATGACAGAGTAAATTGGTAAATTTCAAGCTCTCCAGATTTCCCCCACAAATAGAAGAAATTTGCACCTCAGGGAGAACATAGACTGGTGAAAAATCAAGACTTGGGATAGAGCCAAAGTTTGAGCAATACAGCCTAAAAAGGTACAAAGAAAGACATAGAACTAGGGATTAACCTCAGTGAAGTGCAAATAGCTCCAGGCTATCCCCATGGAAATACCAAGTGGAAAGCTGCTAAGTGGCTACTTAGGTGTGTTTGGAACCTTTTCAGGAACCACAGACTTTCATCTCCTGAACTGAATGTAGACTCTGAGTCTGAAAAGACTGAATGAAGCTCAACTAATTGGAACACCAGGCCCAGATGTGCAGCAGAAATGTGGCCCTGGACAAGAAGCAACTAACAGTAAGTACAGAGGCAGTAAGGCAGGGTGCTGCTGGATATGAGCACTTGCTGGAAGATGGAGCTCTTTGTTTAGGGTTCCTGGTCAGAGGGTAGAGAGGTGATTCACCCCACCTAGGATTAGAGGTGCTTACATTAATACATCTTATTAAAAAAAATGAACTGCCAAAGTAAAAAGAACCCCAAATATATAGTTGCTATTAGTGCAGATATTAATCCTTCATCCTTTTTCTAATTCAGAAACCCTGTCTACTTCTTCCAGTTTGGCTACTTGTGTTGAATGAGCATTAGGTAATGAGGAAAGTTTAACCATATATCTGGTGGTGATGATATTATTATCAACAAGCAAGTCTCCTTCTTCATTTCTGGAGCAAGCTACAAAAGAATGTCACTTAAGTTTTATTCCCTTCAAGATAGTTTCCTTGGGGAGAAAGCAAGACATCTAGATAAATTAAAGTCATGATCTAGTGTTACCCTCATTTTCTACCTCAGGTTGATAGGAGTCAAGATTGAGTGTGTCTGCCCATTTGAGGGTCAGATTAGACTGGGATAAACAAAGTCACTTCCAGGTCAGCTAACCTCTAATCATTTAGAGGTTATAATCATTTTAGAGGATGATACTAAGAATTGTGTGAATTCAGGGGTGTTTCAACACATGTGCTTACTGTTAAGAGAGAATCAGTGGCCAAAACAAGGACAGCTATGACCACTATTGCCAGAAGGCATCCTGAGAGTGAGGAGACAATGGTTAAATCTAGTTTAGCATTGATTTTTATCCTACAAAAAATAATCATTTCCTACTGATAAAATGATTGGTTTATACTCAGGGTGGAACAAAGAAGCTCAGACAAATTCAGGCAGAATCAGAACTAGGGAAGATAGAAAAGTGGTGGTGGTCCTCCTGCCTCCCCCACAGAAACCAAGACACATTTAGGAGGACCCCGAAGGCTGCTCCCGGAGACCCCAAGAAAATCCAAAAGAGAACATTACAAGTGATACCTTTAAGATGGGAGGAGTCTAAGCAAAGGTTAAAGGCAGAGGGGTGACAGACTAGGCACTTTATTGAGGGGAAAGCAAGCAGGAGTTTGTCCCTAGATAACTAATGGCCTCTCGATGCTAAACCATTAAGGAGGTATATGGAGTCCCAAACAGAGATGTCTTGGGAAGGAGGACAAAGTCCTCCAGTAGGTTGATTACAAAGTCCTTAAATCTAATGAAGACAAGTTCTGTTTTAATATCTATGAAAAATAGGAAGGTGACTTCAGTGAATCCCTGCATGGATGGAGGATATAGATGTTTTGGCAACCCTTCCAAATGTGAATTAGCTTTCAGGAATAACTGGGATTGAAAAGAAGGCACGACAGAGGGCAACTACCATGAAGGAACTATCCTAGAGTGGTGCAAGGTTTAATTGTGTGGGAGTTTGGGATGATGGAGCTCTGGATATCACAGTTTCATGAAGAGCTTGGAGATCATGCACAAGTCACCAGCCTCAAATACTAGGCTCAAACACTGGAAAAATGGGTGTGTTCATGGAAGAAATATAAGGATAGCTGGGCATTGATAAGGGGCTGAAATCCCTCAGTACTTTGTGGAGAATGACATGAATGGTAAGGGTTTAGATGAATCTAATTGAACAACAATAGATAAGTCACTAATAATGGACCAGATATCAGCAAAGCCCCCAAGCTAGATGGAATTTGGTTATGAACTGGATGCTCCAGGGGCAGCTAGGTAGTGCAGCCCTGAAGTCAAGAGGACCTGAGTTCAAATCTGGCCTCAGACACTTAATACTTCCTAGATCCCTATGTGATCTTTGACAAGTCATTTAACGCCAATTGCTTCAGGTTAAAAAAAAAAGAAGAATGAACTGGAGGGATCTAAAGGAATGGGGACACTTAAAGATGTGGAAGGAGTGGATAAAAGGCACTAGGAAGTAGTCTGTCCTGGGTCAAATGAAATAGTGGTTTGTAATTTATGGAGGTCATGTCCTAGTAAGAAGTCTCAGGGATCAGGACAAAAAAGTGAAAGGCACTGATTCCCCCAATAAAAAGGGAGAGCTTCTGAGATGTGGATTGTAATTGTCTTATTAGCAGTCCCCTCAAATAAGACACTCTATTGACTCCTGAGAAAGGCAGAGGGCTTTAAAACTGAGAGTGTGGCATATCAACCAAAGCAGACAGATTGTAGGAGCAAGGAAACATTTCTAGCAGAAGTTAAAGGGGTAAAGGGTGTTAGGTTCCTACTAAGTGCTAAGTTGGTACTTAACAATTCTCTAGCTCAGAGTTCACACCTTTAGTTCAAACAAGCAAATTCATTGGTACCCACAAGCCCATTCTCTGGGAGGATAAAAAGAGGCAACATTGAGTCTGAAGTCAGTCTAGATTGGGGAAGAACAAGACTTCCAGAGAAAACTTCAGGGAAATTGGAGGAGATTTAGAACCAGGATTCAGGAAGAAGAGGATTTGAGATTCTATCTTCGTTCTGGCTGGAGGCTCCAAAAGCCTCCCAAGAAACCTGCTCCCAGAGAAAAGGAAACCTCCTCCCAGAGAAGGATTACAATTGAGAGACAACAGGACATTACATTTTGGTGCCCCATTTCTGTGGGGCAAGAACTTATTCTGAGCCCTTCAGAGGAGCTAGCCCGAACTTCACATTTTGGCCCTAACAGGGACAGACAAGATCTTGATTCCAGTGGAAAAGTCTCTCTGACTCAGAAATAAGTGTAACAAGGAAACTTTGTTAAAGAGCTAAAGTAGAATTTCAGTGAAATGGGGCAAACAGCCTTCTGTTTCTGTTCAAGGAAAATGTTTAGAGAGCATTATCAAAGTTATGAAAAGCCAAGGGTTGATTATAATTTTGGAGGAGATCATTGAACTTTTAAAAACTATGTAGGTCAAATGTCCTTGTTTTTCTCTGGAAAAAGAATTGGATCTAGATGAATGGGAATTAGTAGGAGAGCAACTAGGTGAACACTTCAATTCCAATCCAAACTCAATTTACAAAGACACAATTCAAACTTACAATATAATTCAACTGGCTTTAGGAAATTATATAAGTTATAGAATAAGGAAAAAGAAGGAGCAAAATGGGGAGGTGTCAACTAAACTAGGTGAAAAGGATGAATCACATAACAATGAAGTTAAGTACAATTCTGTGCAACAGGAGCATTTTCCATCTCCTCCCTCAATTAACCCTTCAGGGGTGGAGGAAGAAGGAGGAGGGGAAGAGGCAGAAACACAAATAGAATTGCCTGTTAAGCAGCATATGACAAGATTAGAAAAAGCATCATTAACTCTAAGAGAGAGGGACAGGATATAAGTGATTTTCTGCATGCATATCCTGTGATTAAAGATGTTGACTCTTTAGGTCAAAAAAAGGAAAAGATATACACCTTTAGATTTGAATAAAATTAAAGATTTGAAAAAAGGTTGTACCCTTTATGGGTTATGTTAGAATGTTACTGTATGGTTTGTCTTATGAAGTCCTAACCCCGAATGATTGGAAATTCATAGCAAGGACATGTTTAGAACCTGGACAAAATTTGTTGTGGCTTGCGGAGTTTCATGAATTATGTAAGATCCAAGTCAGACACAATTTGAAAACAGAAATTAACACACAATTAACTTTTGAGCAATTAGCTGGTGAAGGTCAGTATGGAGAGAATTCAGAACAGTGTATGAGCAAATTGCTAAGGCTCCAATAAAAGCTTGGGGTTCCCTTCCCAGACAGAAAGATCAGGGGGTGGGGGGACTTTCACTAAAATAGAGCAAGGTCCCAATGAACCTTTTATGGATTTTGTGGCATGTCTGCAAACTGCTGTCTAAAGAACTATTAGAGAAAATGCAGCTACAGAAATAATGACCAGACATCTGGCTAAGGAAAATGCCAAGGAGATTTGCAAGAGCATTATATGGGGACTAGACAAAGATGCTTCTTTAGAGGAGATCATAAGATGCTGTGCTACAGTGAGAACAAATACTTTTTACAACCAGACTATGATGAACATGGAAAGACAGGGTCCCTCCTGGCGAAAGACTTCTAGAGAAACTCACAGATGTTTTCAATGTGGAAAAATTGGATATCTAAGAGCTCAGTGTAGATATGGAGATAGAGTGAGAAGACAGGGTGAGAGAAGACCTAAAACTCCATGTCCAAAATGTCACAAGGGCTTCCACTAGGCCTCCGAATGTAGATTGACCCAGGGAAATGAGAGCCGGGGCCCAGCTTCAGCCCCCCAAGTGGGGCATGATGGCAGCCAAGGTTATATCCAGAGAAATTTAGGACATGATCAATCAGCCAAAAGGCAATCAGATGGAAGAAAGGGATTGAAATTAGGAAAAATAGAGTTGTATGCAGTAGAGACTACTGAGTTATTGCCTGGATTAGTGAAATCTGTTCCTGCTCAGCCTATGGATCCTTTGCCTCCAGGCATAGTAGGCTTGACCATTTCACGTTCTAAGAGTGCTTACCAAATAGTGTTCATTCATACACTGATGTGGGAAACTGGAGAATTTGTAGCTAATATCCCAGTCACTAACACAGGTAGACAGCATGTGATTTATCAACCAGGAGAAGTAGTAGCATCAGGCTTATTGTTACACACCCCAGTAAGCAATCTGGTGATAGTCGCCCAGATTCTGACTCCAAAGAATAAAATCCAGGAATATATTGGACAGCAGCTGTGACAGCTGACTAGCCTATGCTTACTATTTATATAAATAGAATACCATTAGAAAGATTGGTAGACATAGGTGCAGATCCTACAGTTATTAGAGGTGTCAACTGGTCCAGTCACTGGCCAAAGATTAAGGCAGACACCTACATGTCTGGTGTAGGAGGATCAATAGCAGCAGAATTTAGTGCTGCACCTAAGAGATGGACATTTAAAAATGAAACAGGAATTTTTACTCCTTTTATAGTTGAAAAAATCCCCATCAATCTGTGGGGAAGAGACATTTTACAGCAGATAGAATTATGAATAAGTACTTCGGCTTTTTAGGTAGGGCTGCTGTTGAAGGCTTACCTGCACTCTCACTGGTTCCTATTCAGTGGAAAACTGATTCACTAGTGTGGGTAGAACAGTGGTCCTTAACAAGTTATAAAATTCAGGCCTTATTAGATATAGTGCAAGAGCAATTTGACCAAAGACACTTACAACCTTCTCTAAGTCCTTGGAATTCCCCAGTATTTGTTGTAAAAAAGAAATCTGGAAAATGGAGAATGTTGACTGATCTAAGAAGAGTAAATGAACAAATGGAAACTATGGGAACTCTTCAACCTGGACTTCCATCTCCTACTCAATTGCCTAGAGAATGGCCTCTTTGGGTTATAGACATTAAGGATTGTTTCTATTCTATCCCTCTAGATGAGGAGGATATAAAAAGATTTGCTTTTTCAGTGCCTAGTGTTAATCTGGCTGAGCCTTATAAAAGATATGAATGGACAGTTTTGCCACAGGGAATGAAAAACAGCCCTATTATGTGCCAAATGTATGTTGCTCCAGTAAGAAAAGCATTTCCAAAAGTAATATTGTTACATTATATGGATGATATTTTGGGATGTGTACCTGAGGAACAAATGTTAGAAGTATGTCTACAAAAGACCATGGAAACACTAAGGAACTACAAACTGCATATAGTTACAGAAAAAATTCAAAGAAAAGCTCCTTTTTGATATTTAGGATATGAAGTATATCTTAAGGCACTCACAGAACAAAAGCTTTCTTTAAGACCAGAGAAGTTGTTCACCTTAAATGATTTCCAAAAATTAATAGGAGATATCCAATGGATATGTCCAGAGTTAGGCTTAACTACCAATCAGCTGCAACTTCTATATGACATTTTAAGGGGAGACGGCTTTAAATTCACCACACCAGCTTACAAAATCAGCTCAAGAGGCTTTGAGAGAAATTGAACTGGCTTTATCCAATATGGTTGAAAGAGTCACTCAAAAACCCCTGGAAATATCAGTTTTTGCTACACAAGAGACATCCACAGCAGTCCTTCATCAAGGAGACAGTGTGATTGAGTGGGTGAACCTCCCAGCACAACCAGAACAAAGCCTTACTCCTTACCCAGTGCTTGTTGCTAGAATTTTATTAAAGGCCATTAAGAGAGTAGTACAATTATCTGGGATAAGTCCTGAAAAAATACACACATTCTATACTAAGGCACAAATTAATGTATGCTGTGAGACCATCCCAGAATGGCAAATTTTGTTGACCACAGCTCCAAATTTTGCACATGGGTCTCCATTAAAGATAACCCGGCTACTACATAATTGGTGATGGATTTTTGAAGAAAAGATTTCTAAGGTTTCTCTTAAAGGACCAACTATCTTTATAGATGCCTCCAAAGAAAATATTTGTGCTGTATACTCTCATGATTTAACCATAAAGAGAGAAGTCAGAACTTCTTTTCATTCCACTCAGCAGAATGAATTATTTGTAATCATGCTAGCTCTTACTTATTACCCAGGAGACATAAATATAATTACTGATTTAACCTATTCAGTAGGTGTGGTACAAAGAATTTCCACAGCCCAAATAAATTTTGCAGCTTCTAATATTTATCAACTCTTTAAGGGACTTCAAGAGTGAGTGAGAAAGCATCTGGGCAAGATTTATATCTTGCATGTCCACTCACATAGTGGACTTTCAGGCCCTATTTTTGATGGAAATTCAAAGGCAGATAGCCTTTTAACTATGTTAGCCAGTAGTACTCCTTTATTTCAGGAAGCCCAAGAATCTCATTGTGAATATCATCAGGCTGCTCGAGCTTTATGTTTAGAGTTTGGAATAACAAGAGAGAAAGCTAGGAGCATAGTAAAAAGCTGAACAGCTTGCCTTCCTTTCCATGCTCCTACACTCCCTCCAGGGAAGAATCCTCATGGTTTGAGATCCAATGAAATCTGGCAAATGGATATGACCCACTATAAATCTTTTGGTTGTCTGTCTTTTATCCATGTGGTGGTAGATACCTTTTCAGGATTCACTTTTGCAGTGCCAATAGCAAAAAAGAAAGCCTGAGTGGTCACTGAATTCCTTATCCAAGCATTTGAAATTATGGGTGTGTGCCACAAGAAACAAAATCAGATAATGTATCTGCATACTTCTAAACATTTTGCGCACTTTTGTGCACAGTATAAGATTTTACACATCACAGGCATACCTTTTAATCCTCAAGGACAGGCAATAGTAGAGAGAAGAAACAGAGACATTATGATACTCCTCCAAAAACAAAAGAAAGGGGGAGCCACAGGTAACCCTAGAGAACTTCTAAATTTAGTTCTCTATACCATTAATTTTTTAAATTTTTGACAAAGATGTACTTGGTCTGGCAGACATTTTTCATAACCCACCAGAAGGGCAATATCCAGTATGAGCAACTCAACTATCTTTAGATAATCGCTAGGTGATGTGGAGAGACCCAGAAAGTGGTGAATGGAAGGGACCAGATAGATTAACTGCTTAGGGGAGAGGGTTTGCTTGTATTTCTTCAGATGGAGAAGGAATCAGATGGGTGCCAACAAGTTGTATTTGCCTTGGCCATCAGAGAGAGACAGAAAAAGAGAAAGACCTCAAAACAAAGGAAAAAATCTAAGAAACATCTGACACTGAAAGAGCATGGCTAATAAGAAGACTGTTAAAGAACTTTAAAACCAGCAGGAATCATTGGATTTCCTAACACAAGATGAGACTATTGGAGGACTTCAAAACTTGCTGGAATTATTGGATTCCTAGAACATGAACTAATAGACAATGGACTTATGGACATGTATAAATTCTCAATTTATGATTATTTGATCATGTAATTTGTTACATCACTTCTATCATGTGTTATGTTACTATGTGTTTATGTAATTTATGTAATTATGTGTAATATCTCCTATATTGATAGATATATGTTTCAAGGTCATGACCACCCTATGTTCTAAATCAAAAGAAAGCAGGAGATCTTAGGTTCTTACTAAGTGCTAAGTTGGAACTTAACAATTGTCTAGCTCAAAGTTCACATCTTTAGTTCAAACAAGCAAATGCATTGGTTGTAAGTATTTCCCACAAGCCCCTGCAGTACCCACAAGCCCATTCTCTGGGAGGATTAAAAGAAGCAACATTGAGTTTGAAGTGCAGTCTAGATTGGGGAAGGACAAGACTTCCCGAGAGAACTTCAGGAAACCTGGAGGAGATTCAGAGCCAGGATTCAGGAAGAAGAGGATTGGAGATTCTATCTTCGCTCTGGCTGGAGGCTCCAGAAGCCTCCCAAGAAACCTGCTCCCAAGAGAAAAGGATCTGCAGAAAAGAAACCTCCTCCCAGAGAAGGATTACAATTGAGAGACAACAGGACATTACATTTTGGTGCCCCACCTGGGGCAAGGACTTATTCTGAGCCCTTCAGAGGAGCTAGCCCAAACTTCACAAAAGGGCATGGCCAGAATATCCTCCTCTTTGTGCTATCCTCCTGCCAACTGTCTCAGAGCTGCATCATTCTGAATGATTGGAATTACAGGGAGGGTCTCTCAATATTTTCTGGAGTGCTTTCTCTTTCAGCATCTACTCCAGATCCCCTTTTAATAAAATCCTGGTTGGACTGATTTTGATGTACCTAATGGGGAATGATGATAAAGGATGGGCTGCTGCAGCTGTAGAGGGGTTGTAAGAAAAAATATCCTCTTTGCTTCCCTAAGTTCCTTTTTACTGTTTTCATCCTCCTCTGCCAGAATAACTGTCAGCTGGGCTGTGGTCTCAAACAGAAGCCAAATGTCAGAGTGTTGCCTATCAGAAATAGCTTAATTTGTTTAAAAATGGATGGGTGAAAATTATTAACAAAGTATTAAAGAAACTGAACTTGCCCCACTGCAGTATCAAGTTTGAGACCGAAGAGGTGTAAAAAGTTTGGGTGAATCTGTCATAAAACTGACAGATTCTCCAAAGTCCTATTTAGGATCTCTGACCTTTGTTAAATCAGTGATTAGAGGCATATGTTCTATTTGGGGGAGAGTGGATGAGAACTGCTTCATATTATGGGTCAGAATTCTGTACTTAAAATAAGGATTCTTACAAGATGTTAAGTCAGTGGAATTGATGATACAATGGTTATCTAGTTTAGCATGGTGATTAATATTTCTCTAGTTCAGTACATGTATTTAGTACTTAATATAGTTCTAGAAGATTCACACCTATGATAATGTAATTATAAGATAGCATATAAGCTTGGACAAACTCAGCCAGAGTCAGAGCCAGAGAAGACAAGCAGACCAGAGGTGGGAGCTCAAGCTCTCAGAGCCAAGGAGAGAAAGATTCGTTCCCTCATCTACCTTTGTAATGGCTGAAGGATGAAGCACAAGTCCTTGGACTCAGAGAGATTCATTCACTCCATCTCACACCTTGGTGGCAGGCCTGTCCTCCTTAGCTTCTCCACTGAAACGAAGACTCTGAAAGGCCTCTAAGAAAGCTAGCCTGGGCCCCAAGCAAGGAAACTAGATTTTCAAGGAGATAAAGGATTTGGATTGTAACACCTGGCAATTCTTGTGGTGAGTACTCTACTGAAAAGAAGGCTGCTCCAAGACCTCCAGAAAATCAACCAAGAACACTACAGTTTCAACCTTCCTTTTATCTTTACCACACATCCATCCCATTTTAAAGATGAAGATTTAAAGATAACAGCATAAATTAAATAATAAGTACATACAATACATGAATACACATACACTCTGAAGGAATATGGCAACACAAATGTAAATAATCCACACTGAGCTAGCAAACCTCTTGAATAGGAATAAACATTCCACAACTTTAACCAAGCACACAGTTAAACTGGTAATTTCAATTGGTTTTAGTAGCTAATAAAACCAAACATATAAGGAATTCTTTTTTTTTCCTCCTTTTTTAATTAAAGCTTTTTATTTACAAAGAATATGCATGGGTAATTTTTTTCAAACATTGACTCTTTCACAACCTTTTGTTCCAAATTTTCCCCTCCTCCTCCTCCCCTCCCCTAGCTGGCAGGTAGTCTAATACATGTTAAATATGTTGAAATATATAATTAGATGCAATGTGTGTGTGTGTAGCTATATCTATAAATATAGATATAGATATAGATATAGATAGGTATAGATATATAGATATATATACAGTTATCTTGTTGCATAAGAAAAATCAGATCAGAAGAAAAAAAAACTGAGAAAGAAAACAAAATGCAAGCAAACAATAACAGAGTTAAAATGCTCTGTTGTGTTCCACCCTATATTACTGTGGTTCTCTTTCTGGGTGTAGATGGCTCTCTTTGTCACTGAACAAGTAGAACTAGTTTGGATCATCTCATTGTTGAAGAGAGCAATATCCATCAGAATTGATGGTCGTATAGTCTTCTTGTTGCCATGTATAATGATCTCCTGGTTCTGTTCATGTCACTTAGCATCAGTTCATGAGGTCTCTCCAAGCCTCTCTGAAATCATCCTGCTGGTCATTTCTTACAAAACAATAGTATTCCATAAGCATTCATATACCAGTCATTCTCCAATTGGTAGCATCCACACAGTTTCCAGTTTTTTTTGCCATTACACTAAGGGCTGCCACAAACATTTTTGCACATGTGGTCCCTTTTCCTCCTTTAAGACCTCTTTGGGATATAAGCCAAAAAAAGAAAGTGATTTATTCAAGATTAGAAAATGGTTTTACATATATTACCTCATTCCCAAAATATGTCCTGGCTTTTCTCTGTCATATAGATTAAGAGCAGAAGGGACTTCAGCAGAAACTCCTTCCTTCATTCCAAACCTGAGTTAGAATCTTCTCACTCAACTCCCCAGGACTCAATTCTTCAGCCACTATTTGAGGACATGCAGCCAAGAAAAACCAGCTCTTTCCTGAGAAAGTTTGTCCCTGACAGCAGCTCCAATGCTGAGGAAACTTTTCTCGACTTCAAGCCTAATCACAGATGGTCTTCTTGGGACATCCATCCATGGGGCTGGTTCTACTCTCTAGGGCCGAACAAAACAACATTATCTTTAAGGTTAAAGAACATCTTGAAGTCACTCTCCTACCACCACCACACACACACATCCCCTTTTCTCCCTTTATTCTACAGACTAAACACACCCAGATCTTGACTTCAGTTCTCATGTGGTAGGAATTTAAGGTCCACCCCCAGCCTGGCTACTTTCCTCTCTTATCAAAACCCTTCCTAAATGTGGTGTCTGGAATCTTTGCATTTCTTATGGAAAGGTGTCTCTTACTTAATAAGAAGATGGATTTAGAAATCACTGGCCAAGGCTTGTTGTTGTAAAGCAAAGGTGGATGGAAGTAACAATTAGGCAGCAGCATCAGCAGAAAAATATCAGAGCATTCAAGGCAACTAACTGAACAGTTTGGCAAAAGCTCCTCACCATTCTATTTGTGTTGTAAGCTGAAATACAATGAAGATGAGTGTCAAGAAGCAGAATAGACACAATTTTGGACATTTCATAAAAGGAGAAATAAAATTACAAAAAGATCTACATAGGGTGTGGTGGACAGAGCTCTAGGCTCAGAGCTAAAAAAACCAGAATTCATGTTGTGCATCTGACACCACCTGTGTGACTTTGAGCAATCAATCAATCAATGTGCAATTATTAAATGTCTACTGTATTCCTGGCATTATTATTCTATGATTACAAGTACAAAGAATGAAACAATCTCTGTTTTCAAAAATCTTCTTTTCCAACAGGGGGAACACAAGGAGTATTTTTTCACTAGTTGCTTTTGTGCCTTGGATTCTCCCTATGCTCCTCTATTTTCATTTAAGGTGGCTGCAATTTCACCTTGTGAAAGATATCTTCCCATTCCTCTTAATGCAAATGCTCTCTCTCTGAGAGAACCTCTCATTCACTACCAAATATCTTGGTAGTGGTTTTGATACACTGCAGGTTTGCATAAAAACTTAAATGGGACTACCCATTTAGAAACATGTTGGTTTGTCCATGGTTTCCTTCATTAGAATGTGAGATCTTTGAGGGCAGGGACTGAGAGTTCTTATATATGAAAATTCAGCACATTCTCTGACATATTTTGTTGTTCAGTCGTTTTTAGTTCTGTTTTACTCTTTGTGACCCCATTTGTTGTTGTTGTTGTTTTGTCATAAATACTAGAGTGGTTTGCAATTTCTTTCTTCAACTCATTTTAAAGATGAGAAAACTGAGGCAGAGTTATGTGACTTTCCCAGGGTCACCCAGCTAGGAACCATCTGAGGATTGAACTCAGTTCTTCCTGACTGTAAGCCTGATGCTTACTCCACTGCTCCTTCTGCATAGTAGGAACTTAAGAAATGCTACTTGAGATGACTTGATACATGTAACATACATTTAAATTCCCAGCTCTTGGCATATAGTAAGTGCTTAATAAATGCTTTATATATTTATAACCTATCTATTCTTCTATCCAGCTACCTGAATATCCATCTATATTTTTACCTGTCATTTTTCTTTCATTCATCTATCTAACCATATTTCCATACCTCTTTTCATTCAACAATCTTTTCAGATATCATTTCTTTGTCATCTATCTATCCATCCATCCATCTTTTTTATTTAATTTTTTGTTACATTTTGAGTTTCAACTTATCTCCTTGCGATTCTTAAATGTATGTAAAACCATACTATGTGTGCTTCTGTTTTTCAGTTCTTTCTCTGAAGGTAAATAATATCTTCCTTTCTAGATCCTTTGTAGTTAATTTGAATCTTTATAATTCTGTGCATAACTAGGCCATTCAGTTATTCTTTGAACAATATTGCTATTACTACATAGCAATCTACTCCATCACAATCATATATCAAAACTTGTTCAACCATTCCCCATTTGATGGGCATCCCCTTAATTTCTAGTTTTTTTGACACCATAGAGAGATCTGTTACAAATATTTTAGCACATACAGTTTCTTTTCCTTCAGATCACTTGTGGTATTTCTGGGTCAAATCATTCTATCTATCTAGCCATCTATCCAGCATCTATCATTCTTTCAATCATCCATCTTTCTATATAGAATCTTTTCATTCCTCCCTCTCTCTCCCTCTTTCTCCCCATCTCTCTCTCTCTTATCTATCTTTTCCTCCAACCTCTTCTGACACTCATGATTTCCCTTTGGGGAAAGGAACACTTTCCTAGTTGACTTCACAAACTTGTGATGATAAGAAATCTCATTTAGACTGGCTTTCTGTGAATTTGACAGGTTAGTGATTAGTAGTAGAAATATAACTAGGAACTTCTGCGTCTGGGGGAAAGAACCCCAAACTGAACCTAAGTTAAATACACCGTGTCAGGGAGCAAGATGGAAGGATGGGGACAGGTTAAGTGCATTTTACTGCACTGAATGAATATATGTTTTAGGTATGAGATCTGTGGTTGCTACCAGGGTAGGGGATTCCTAATCTTGTCAGAGCCTCTAAATTCATTGCCCTGAAGCAAAATCCCCACTGCTCCACCCTCTTTTGTGTTTCTGCTTACCTCCTTCTTGGGTATTTTTCCATTTAAACAATTGTAAGTTTTCACACCAGAATTGATGGAATTATAATGATAGTGGGAATGATGACAAAGTATATCTTTTGATGGTGACTGTCCTGTGAGCACCGTGCATCAGTGATGGCAGTGCCTGGCCTTTCTTCAGACAGACCAAGATCAGTACATCTAGGAAGATAGATGAGGACATGTGTCACTGAACATGAATTCATTCCCATCAACCCACCATGACTGAATGAGAAAGAGAGGCAAAGTATCCCAAACAGAGGGAGAGAAGTAGATGAAGACAGATGCAGACCCCCCCCCCCTTCCCAAATGTGTTATATATACCAAAAACTTCAGAGGGAGGGCACCCACACTGGAATGGCTAGAAAGACAGTGTGTCCAGAGTCAGGATCCAAAGAAATTTAGACAAATTAGAATTATGAAACCATGTTTCTTTTTTTTGGTTTATTTTGGGGGGAAGAACTGCAATTTTATCAGGGTGGTAGATTCCCTGCTATAGAAATGCTTTCCTCTGATGCAGGAATTGTCAGGAATTGAGAGCCTTAGATTGTTAGCCAGGGCACTGAGAAGGTATGACATGTTTCTGAAACAAAGTCTTTAATGTTTAAGAAACAGTGCTGGGCATCCTGACCCCCCTGTATGTCTTGCTGCCTAACCTAACAGTAAGATAGAAATTACTGGGGCTATGGAATCAATGTTTTACAGTTGGACTAAAAAAAATCAATTCAAGATTATAGAAGCTGTGATTTCTAGATCTGGGAACACCAATAGACACAACATTGGACTTAGAAGTTTGAGTGGGAGTTCAAATCTTAGTTCAGACATTTTCAAATATAGAACTGAGCAGTTAACCCCTGCTTGCCTTAGTTTTCTCATCTGTAGAATGTAGAATGTAGAATAATAGCACTGACTTCCTAGTGGAGCATCAAATGAGACAATACCTAGAAAGTGCTATATAATGGCTAGTCTTATTGTTATTGTAACTTCTGTCCCTGTGACCATTGGTATAAAACATTCTTCTTATTGGTCGATATGGATGATGGGCTGGGGGAAAACTCCACCTTGATCAGTCCTTTTCAGGAATCTTCAACCTTCAAGGTTTGCTTCTGGCATATAACTTCAAACGGGAGGATGGAAGAGGCCAACCCCATTTCAAATTCTTGGAGGAAAAAACTCTGGAAAGACACAGAAGGGACCAGCAACCTCCATGGTATCCTCCTCCCCAACTTGCTACACTTTCTCTTTCAGAGGATCTAAAATTTTCTCTTGGTTAGGTTATCTCACTGCTGGTGGGAAACCTCTTTCCTTTGTATTATCTGATATAAGTCTTCCAGTGTATTTCTTTTCTGATCTTGATGTGGGTTGAGGTCCCTTTAAGATTCCTTCCTGATTCCCAACCCCCATGACTGAAGAAGCTAGGATCTTTGATTCACAAATACTGGTCAAAAGCACTCTTTTGAATTCCAATGAACTTGGCTTTCCCATCCTCCACCGGATCTGAGCTAACTTGAGCTTTCCCAGTCCCCCACTATCTGCTCAGGTTTTCCCAATCCCCACAAACAGCTTCTTCCTTATCTAAAAACCCATTGAATTCTATTCAATGCTAACCCTGGCCAAAACTGGCCAGGAGCCTGGGACTCCACCCACCTTCAAGATAAAAAGGGAAACCTGGAGCCCAGTCTCTTTGCAGGAGCCCAAACATGGCATTCTTACATCAGCCATGCCACGGGTTCCTATCCTCCCAGTAAACAACTCTGGCTCTGGTGTCTTTCTACCTTTACCCTTACTTCCTTCAATAAATCTAATTGTAACCCCTACAATAAACCTTTTTTATCAATCTAGGTTTTGGGGCCTGTAAATTCCTTTACAGGGGACTCTGCACTGTCACCAGACTATTCTTTCACTGAACCAAAAGGGGCTCCCCCTTTCCTAACTCTCATCAGTCTCTGTTTTGCCACACTTTAAATAAGTGAGCTTCTTTGTTTTTTATCATATATGTTCATTGTGAGAAAGGGATAGAGTGGTAATAAGTGAGAAGCTTTGAATAGAAAGCCTGGGGTTTCCATTCCTTGTCCAAAGTAAAAAAAAAAAAAAAAAAAAAAAAAAAAGTATAAATAAATAAAAAAAAAAGTAGTCATAAATTAGATTGAAACTGGTCACATCTTTGAGACTAAAAATATTTAAAAGAATAGGTAGTTATAATTTTAGTCTGGAACCCTATTTCTCTGAGAAGAGCAAAATGCTCAGGCCCTAACTTCCTGCTTCTATTCTGGAAGATATTAAAGTCTTCCTTGCAAAAGGGCAGATGGGAAAATGACATCTTCCTCCTTTTGAATCACACAGCAGCCCACAATATGGGCATGCCTTAGCCATATGGAGAGGTTTCTTAATCTCTCTCTCTGTGTGTCTGTCTGTCTCTCTGTCTCTCTATTTCTCTATCTCTTCCTGCTTCCCTGCTTCCCTTCTTCCCTCTCTCCCTCCCTTATCCCACCTCTGTCTGTCTCTCTCTACCCCCCCCCCACTTATTTAAGTCTTTCTCTTTATCTACATGGAGTCTCTAAAACAACTGTAATATCATTACTCTTAGGGTTTTCTTTCCCCTTAAAGAATGACAAAGTTTTCAGAAGTTAGTTTAAACTAAATCATATCCCCCAAACTAATAATATTTAAGGGAGTAGAGTGATTATTCTAATGTGCTACCTTTACCTCTGATGTTGCTTTCAACAATAATTATTATTTTTATTTAATTATTAATAAATAATAATTATTGTTTTTTAGTCATTTCAGTCCTGTCCAACTTTTTGAGGCCCCATTTAGGGTTTCTTTTGGCAGAAAAGTTGGAGAGGTTTTGCTATTTCCTTCATCACCTAATTTTATAGATGAGGAAACTGAGGCAAACAGGATGAAATGACTTGTGGGATCACACAGCTGGCAAGTGTCAGAGGCCAGATTTAAACTGAGGAAATGAGTCTTTCTGACTCCATACATGACATTCTATCTACTGTGCCACCAGTTTACCCATTTATCATTATCATTTGTAATGTACGAGCTAGCTTTCTGGAGGTCCTTTGGAAGGGCTTTGGTCTCAGCCTGAGAGCCACCATGAGGATCTCTGTCTTCTAGTCTGTCTTCTTCTGTCTCAGTCCTTAAATACTCTATTATAATTACATCATTCCATCATACTGAATAGGTGTCAACTTGTAGAACCATGACATCAGCATGCTAAGTACTAAGCACATGTAAACTAGATAAGCATTGTCTCTTCAATTCCACTGAGTTAACACCTTGTTTCAGGTATACTTCTCCAGAGTTCCTGCCCTCTACAATCATTATTATTATTGAAAGGGACAGCAGAAGCCACTTACTTCAATCCTCTAATTATAAAGACGAGGAAACTGATGTGTCCAAAAAAATCAAAGGGATATCCCTGATCACACAGGAAACAAATATCAGAGACAGGATCTGAATCCAGCTCTTTGGGCTCCAGAATCAGGACCCTTGCCATTCTACTAAACCACTATCCTGGGAAGGACTAAATAAGACTAGGTAACAATTCATCTGAAAAGGTCTTGGAGCAGGAGCATCCTGAGTACCTCTTGTGAGTTGACAATATGATTGGAAAACCAGCCATGGCAGTTCAACTTTAGACTACATGGTGGCTTTAGGATAAAGGAAATCCAGGGACAGCGAGGTGGCGCAGTGGATAGAGAACCAGCCCTGAAGTCAGGAGGACCTGAGTGCAAATCTGGCCTCAGACATTGTGTGATCCTGGGCAAGTCACTTAACCTCAATTGACTCAAAAAACAAAGGAATAAAGGAAATCCGATAATACTATCCCATGAACACTATACTGGCTGGCCTAGAAATGAAGAGTTCAAGTTCCTTGAAGAAATGAAGTTCCTTGGTTAGCTGAAGAGCTTCCACAAGAGGGTGCTGAAGGCTCATAGATTCTGAGCTAGAAGTGACATCTGGAGGTCCTTTGGTGGGGTCCCTCATTTATAGATAAGGAAAAACAACTGTTATGATAACAATAGCTAGTATTTATGTAGCATTTCCCATGGGCCAGCACTTTTAAAATAACATCTCACTGGCCCACAACAGGTGGGGAGCATCCATGCTATTGGAAACCAGATTCTCTAGACTTCAAAGCTCTTTCCATGGTACTAGGGCAACAAGGGCAACAAACCATGCATGGGAGGAGCTGCTGAAGGACGTCCTGGAGGAGCCAAAAGATTGTGTCACGTACTTAAAGAATTGGTAAGTAGGAGAAAAGCAAATTCACTCATTGTGGCCGCAAAGGGTAGAATCTGGAATGATGGAGAGAATATACAGAAAAGCAGATTATAGTTCAGTGTCGGGGAAAAACTGAACAATGGAGGAAGGAATACAAGAAGGAAGTACAGACAAGCAGAACAGCATTGAAAACTACATGTTGAATTTCTTTTAAGCCTACAAGTACCTACAAGCTGCATAGAAGAGAGGTTCATAGTGTCCCATAAATTTAGAGGAATGGTGGAATCAGCATGAACCCTAGGGCACTTGTTAAATTTTCAGGGTGAGCACACATGCCTCAGAAATGGGCAAATACTACAAAGTAGAGCTTGATTTCTTATTTTGTTGCATGACTAGACTTAAGAAAATGCTGATGCAGAATAAACTTAAAAGTGTATCCAGTGTATATTTATTTCCCAGAGATCCAATTGTTACTTACCTGCACATCTGCATGGAAACTTTTGATTTTTATTTTTCTGTTCTATTCTGTATATGGAAATTTTTACTTTATTTGGAGTTCATTAAGTTCACACTTTCTGTTCAAATTATTATAAATGAACAAGACCACCAAGTCCCAGAAGAACATGCACAACCTACTTGGTCCATGGCAAACATTGGTCCAGGGTCCAATTCTTGGAAAATGTCCCTGCCTGGCACTTTTCACAGATGGTGTTGTTTCTCTCTGTGCCTGAAAGAGAAGGAGGCATGGTATATGTAATGCTTAGCATAGTAATAGGAACAAAACATGTTTGTTAGAACAGTGTTCCTGATGTAGTCCTTTCCTTGGAAGCTCTGTATCAGAACAAAGAGTATTGTGGACAACTCTATGAAACACTCCCTCCAATCGGTGGAAAAAGTTTATTATTTTTTAAAAATATATTTTGTTTTTGTATCATCTATGTTACCAAACATTTCTTTGGTTTAACAACCAACTCTTTAGAGCAAAAACAAAAATAAATAAAAATGGCACATTTTAATATCTTTTATGTTTAACCAACATTACTAAAATTTTCCTTATCACTTTTTCAAAACTAAGCAACTAAGAAAATAAAAATTCATCTCTGATTTAACTTGTGTCATTATGCTAACATTAAAAATTTAATCAGCTCTTGCAAGATGAGTTCTGACTAATTTTACCATGCCTCTGATGACATTATCTTCTTCAGTGAGTCATCTCTAATATATAATCTTTAAAAAGAAAAAATAAAGTTCCATAAACTAAGCAGCAAATCAAAGAAAGTTTAACATTATTTGTAGTGTCCCATACCTATAAACCCCCACTTTTTCACGGAAGCTGGAGACTAAGGAGGAGTTATTGTATTGAAGTGTCTCATTGGATAAAGAACTGGGCTTGCAACTCACTTCCAGTTGATCAATGATGGACAGAGGTAGCTACACCCAGAGAAGAAACACTGGGAAGAGAATGTAAATTGTTAGCACTAATGTCTGTCTGCCCAGGTTACATGTACCTTCGGAATCTAATGCTTATTGTGCAACAAGAAAATGGTATTTACACACATGTATTGCATCTAGGTTATATTGTAACACATGTAAAATGTATGGGATTGCCTGTCATCAGGGGGAGAGAGTAGAGGGAGGGGGGATAATTTGGAAAAATGAATACAAGGGATAATATTATTAAAAAAATATATAATAAAAAAATTATTAAAAAGAACTGGGCTTGGAGTCAAGAAGATTTTAGTTCAATCCTGGCCAAATTACTAGACCTCTACTTACCTGCTTTAGCTAGTATATCTTTTTTTTTTAATTAATTTTATAATTATATATTATTTTGACAGTATATATGCATGAGTAATTTTTTAATAACATGATCCCTTGTATTCATTTTTCCAGATTTTCCCCTCCCTTCCTTTTCTTCCTCCCTTAGATGCCGTACAGGCAATCTCATACATTTTACATGTGTTACAGTATAACCTAGATATAATATATGTGTGCAAATCCAATTTTCTTGTTGCATATTAAGTACTGGATTCCGAAGGTATAAGTAACCTGGGTAGATAGAGAGTAGTGCTAATATTTTACATTCAATATCCAGTGTTCCTTCTCTGGGTGTAGTTGTTTCTATCCATCATTGATCAGCTGGAAGTAAGTTGGATCTTCTCTATGTTGAAGATATCCACTTCCATCAGAATACATCTTCATACAGTATTGCTGTTGAAGTGTATAGTGATCTTCTGGTTCTGCTCATTTCACTCAGCATCAGTTCAGTAAGTCTCTCCAAGCCTTTCTGAATTCATCCTGCTGGTCATTTCTTACAGATCAATAATATTCCATAGCCTTCATATACCATAATTTAGCCAACCATTCTCCAATTGATGGACATCCATTCATCTTCCAGTTTCTAGCCACTATGAAAAAAGCTGCTACAAACATTTTGGCACACACAGTACCCTTTCCCCTCTTTAGTATTTCTTTGGGATATAAGCCCAGTAGTAGCACTGCTGGATCAAAGGGTATGCACAGTTTGATAACTTTTTGGGCATAGTTCCAGATTGCTCTCCAGAATGGCTGGATTCTTTCACAACTCCACCAACAATGTATTTTCTCACATTCCCTCCAACATTTCTCAATATTTGTTCCTGTCATCTTAGCCAATCTGACAGGTGTGTAGTGATATCTCAGAGTAGTCTTAATTTGCATTTCTCTGATCAGTAGTGATTTGGAACACTCTTTCATATGAGTGGATAATTTCATTATCTGAGAATTGTCTGTTCATATCTTTTGACCATTTATCAATTGGAGAATGGTTTGATTTCTTATAAATTAGGATCAATTCTCTATATATTTTGGAAATGAGACCTTTATCAGAACCTTTAACTGTAAAAATATTTTCCCAATTTGTTACTTCCCTTCTAATCTTGTTTGAATTAGTATTGTTTGTACAGAAACTTTTTAGTTTGATGTAATCAAAATCTTCTATTTTGTGATCAATAATGATCTCTAGTTCTTCTCTAATCATAAATTCCTTCCTCCTCCACAGGTCTGAGAGGTAGACTATCCTCTGTTCCTCTAATCTATTTATGATCTCATTCTTTATGCCTAAATCATAGACCCATTTTGATCTTATCTTGGTATATGGTGTTAAGTGTGGATCCATATCTAATTTCTGGCATACTAATTTCCAGTTTTCCCAACAGTTTTTTTTCAAATAATGAATTTTTATCCCTAATGTTGGTATCTTTGGGTTTATCAAACACTAGATTGCTATAGTTGTACCCTTTTTTGTCCTTTGTACCTAATCTGTTGCACTGATCGACCGGCCTATTTCTTAGCCTATACCAAATGGTTTTGGTGACTGCTGCTATATAATATAGCTTTAGATCAGGTATACCTAGACCACCTTCATCTGACTTTTTTTTTCATTAATTCCCTTGAAATTCTCGACCTTTTATTTTTCCATATGAACTTTGTTGTTATTTTTTCTAGGTCACTAAAATAGTTTCTTGGGAGTCTGATTGGTATAGCACTAAATAAAGAGATTAGTTTGGGGAGTATTGTCATCTTTATTATATTCGCTCGGCCTATCCAAGAGCACTGAATGTCTATTTAAATCTGACTTTATTTTTGTGGCAAGTGTTTCATAATTTTGCTCATATAACTGCTGACTTTTCTTTGGTAGGTGGATCCCAAATATTTTATACTCTCAACATTTGTTTGAAATGGAATGTCTCTTTGTATCTCTTGCTGTTGCATTTTGTTGGTGATGTATAAAAATGCTGAGGATTTATGTGGATTTATTTTGTATCCAGCAACTTTGCTAAAGTTGTGAATTATTTCTAATAACTTTTTATTAGAATCTCTGGGGTTTTCTAAGTATACCATCATATCATCTGCAAAGAGTGACAGTTTGATTTCCTCATTACCTACTCTTATTCCTTTAATCTCTTTCTCGACTCTTATTGCCGAGGCTAAGATTTCTAGTACAATATTGAATAGTAATGGTGATAGTGGGCAACCTTGTTTCACTCCTGATCTTACTGGGAAAGGTTCCAGTTTATCTCCATTGCATATTATGCTTACTGACAGTCATAAATATATGCTCCTGATTATTCTAAGGAATAGTCCATTTATTCCTATACTCTCAAGCATTTTTAGTAGGAATGGATGTTGGATTTTATCAAATGCTTTTTCTGCATCTATTGAGATGATCATATGGTTTTTATTAATTTGATTATGAATATGGTCAATTGTACTAATAATTCTCCTAATATTAAACCAGCCCTGCATTCCTGGTATAAATCCTACTTGATCATAATGTATTATCCTGGGGATGATTTTCTGAAGTCTTTTTGCTAATATCTTATTTAAGATTTTAGCATCAATATTCATTAAGGAAATTGGTCTATAGTTTTCTTTTTCAGTTTTTGATCTACTTGGTTTAGGTATCAGTACCATGTCTGTGTCATAAAAGGAGTTTGGCAGGACTCCTTCATCCCCTATTTTTTCAAATATTTTATATAACTTTGGGGCTAATTGTTCTTTAAATGTGTGGTAGAATTCGCATGTATATCCATCTGATCCTGGGGATTTTTTCCTGAGGAGTTGATCAATAGCTTGTTCTATTTCTTTTTTTGAAATGGGACTATTTAAGCAATTTATCTCCTCCTCTTAATCTGAGAAGCCTATATTTTTGGAGGAAGTCATCCATTTCACTTAAGTTACCAAATTTATTGTCATAAAGTTGGGCAAAGTAATTCCTTATTATTTCTCTAATTTCCTCTTCATTGGTTGAAAGATCCCCCTTTTCATTTGTAAGACTAACAATTTGATTTTCCTCTTTCCTTTTCTTGATCAGATTTACCAAAGGCTTATCTATTTTATTGGCTTTTTCATAAAACCAACTTTTGGTTTTATTTATTAATTCAATAGTTTTTTTTTACTTTCAATATTATTGATTTCTCTTTTTAATTTTTAATTTTAATTTTAGTATTTCATTGATTTTATGGTTGGGGGTTTTTAATTTGGTCTTTTTCTAGCTTTTTAAGTTGCAGGCCCAATTCATTAATCTTCTCTTTCTCTATTTTGTTCAAATAAGCCTCTATAGATATAAAATTTCCCATTATTACAGCTTTAGCTGCATCCCACAGATTTTAGTATGATGTCTCATCATTGTCATTATCATGGGTGAAATTATTAATTGTTTCTATAATTTGCTGTTTCACCCAGTCATTCTTTAAGATGATATTATTCGGTTTCCAATTACTTTTTGGTCTATTTACCCCTAACTTCTTATTGAATGTAGTTTTTATTGCATTGTGATCTGAGAAGAAGGCATTTATTATTTCTGCCTTCCTGCATTTAATTTTGAGATCTTTATGTCCTAATATATGGTCTATTTTTGTATAGGTTCCATGAACTGCTGAGAAGAAAGTATATTCCTTTCTATCACCATTCAGTTTTCTCCAAAGGTCTATCATACCTAGTTTTTCTAATGTTCTATTTACTTTTTAAATTTCTTTCTTATTTGTTTTGTGGTTTGATTTGTCTAAATCTGAGAGTGCAAGGTTGAGATCTCCCACTATTATAGTTTTACTGTCTATTTCTTCTTGCAACTCTCTTAACTTTTCCTTTAGAAAGTTAGATGCTATACCACTTGGTGCATATATGTTTAGTATTGATATGGCTTCATTGTTTATGCTACCTTTTAGCAGGATATAGTTTCCTTCCTTATCTCTTTTAATTAGATCAATTTCTGCTTTTCCTTGATCTGAGATAAGGATGGCTACCCCTGCTTTTTTGGCTTTACCTGAAGCATAATAGATTCTGCTCCAACCTTTTACCTTTACTCTGTATATATCCCCGCTTTAAATGTGTTTCCTGTAAACAACATATTGTAGGGTTCTGACTTTTGATCCAGTCTGCTATCCACCTCTGTTTAATGGGAGAGTTCATCCCATTCCCATTTACAGTTAAAATTACTAATTCTGTATTTCCTGCCATCATATTATCTTCAGATTATGCTTTTTTTCCCTTGACCCCCCTGAACCCCTTCCCCAATATTTAATTTATAGACCCCACTTGTGATGCGCAGCCCTCCCTTTTTAGTATCCCTCCCCCCTCCTTCCAAATCCCTTCCCTTTTCTTTTGCCCTTCCCTTATTCCCATTTTCCTTTTCCCTTTTCCTTCCCCCCTTTTAATGAGGTGAGAGAGAATTCTCTGAAAAACAAATGTCAAATTTGAGCCTACTCTGATGAGAGTAAGATTCACACAATGTTTCTCCCCCTCTCTAAATTCCCTCAGATGTGGTATATTTTCTATGCCTTTTCCTGAGATGTAGTTTCCCTCTTTTATCACTCCTTTTCCCATTTTTCTTCAAACTCTCTTAACTTTTTAATAGTCTCTTCTAGGAGAGAGTTATGTGATGGGAGGCAGGTATCGTTCCCCTTTAGAGTGTTATCTGCTGACTCTCTGCTGTTAGCTTCCTTGGGGTTGGATACCTGCTCTTTCTCTGTGTAGAAGGAATCAATCACTCTCTTTAGCTTTTTACTCATGGTTAAAAATCTTTTGGGGTCTGCCCTTGGGGTAGGAAGTTTATTTATTTGTTTATTTACCAGCTTCCTCCCAGACCAGATGGATGCATCGGCTACTGTGCCTGAGCTAAGAGAGAGCTCTGGGAGAGAATTCCCCTCCCCTTCTCTGGAAATGCCTCAGAGGTGATTAGTACAGTTGCACTGTGAGGGTTGCTCAGTGAAGGACCCCACTGTGTGTCCTAGCAACTTCCCTGAGGTTTAAGACTGAACAGTAAAGGCAACACAAAGCCCAGCCAATGTGTCTGTAGGGCATGGATATCAGCAGCTGACATGAAAAGCCTCAACCTGGAAATGTCTACCCAGAAAACTCAGTCCCTACTTCGAAGGTTCTTCTTCTCTGGGTGTTCCTGCTTCTCTGGGAATTCTGTGGCTGCTCAAGTTCCATGGCCTCAGGCCAAGCCTGGTGCTATGTGGATTAGATGTTGCCTCAGGCTGTGTCTCTGCTGTTCAGGCTCTTAACTACCCCAAGATGAAGCCCTGGACAGCAGAAAGCGGCTTCACAGCTGTTAGGTCACTTCCTAATTGGGGTGGTTCTAGGATCTAGCTTTATATTTTAAAGTGGCTTGATTTCTCTTCTGAACTGCTGTTTTATAAGCAGAGAAGAGCTAACAGCCTGTGTCAGATTCCTCTATCTCAGTGGCTTCTCTGATCCCAGAGTTCTCCCCAGACCGATTGGCACAGTGTGCTAGCACCTAACCGTCTGTGCTGGCCTTTTTTCTTCCTCCCCTTGGAACTGACCTTTTCTGTATAGACTCCAGATTCTCTTCAGCTGGTATGTTGTGCTTTTAATCCTTGTGGTTTTTATCAGTCCAGTGTTATTTTTGAGGCTGATTTAATTAATTGGTAATGAGGGAAGAAATTTGCGTGTATCTTCTCCACCATCTTGGCTCCACTCCCTGTTTTTGCTAGTACAAAAGGGGGATAATGATAGCATCTACATTCCAGATAATATGTATCAATCTGGCATATAATCAATGCTTTTTTACTTATTGTTATTAAAATATCTGTAAGCTTGCAAATAACTTTTCCTACTTCCAGGACCCTGACTATAGAGGAAAATGGGATCTTAGAGATTATTGGATCCAACTGTCTTATTTGACAGGAGAGAAAACTGAGACCCAAAAGATCAAGTAAGTGACTTGGCCAGTCACAGATTTGAAAGATCTTCAATTTGGGCAGCTTGCTTCCTCTCTGCACAGATTCAGATTGTCACTCTCTTCAATTTAAGTGGATGGCCTTTTAGAGTTGTGTCTGAAACATCCATCCTTTGAAGCCTCTAAAGGACTGAGTTCTTCTGTACTTAACTAGGCTGACCTCCAGAAAGCCAGAGCCTTGGTCCTATTTTAGAAGTCTCCAACTAAGTATTATTTGCTGGAAATTGAACTCTTTGTGGATCACCTTCAGGAACCAAGGATGTATCATAAACCAATAAGTGGAGCAGTGAGGAAATTGCCAATCAGTTCTATGGATAGGTAAAGAGTTTATGGCTAAACGACAAAGAGGGATGATCAACATATGTCCTACATGTGTTAGATTACAGGTAGTGTGTTTTAAGTTTGCATAAATCCTGTCTATATTTACTTCAACTGCAGTATACAGTAACTTGGTTGCTACATGGTGTTTGTGTGTGTGTGTGTGTGTGTGTGTGTGTGTGTGTGTGTGTGTGTGTGTGTAAATGAGGATTTTATGTACCACTACATAATAGGATATTTTCTATCTAAAGTACTGGGAATAAAAAGGTGCCAAAACCATTCCTAGCAGTAGACACTAAATTGAGTTGCAGAATACATAACCTTCCTATTTCCCCTTATTAGGGTTTGAGTTTTTGGTGAAGTCTGAGGCATCCAACCAACTCTTTAAGTACTAATGCATATTGCACATGGAAATGTCAAATTTTAAAGACTATGTTGTTATTTGCAATAATATATCTATAAAGATATATTTCACCTTTACTATTTGAAGATACTAATATGTAAAGCATAACTTTTTTTTTCTTTTTTATTTATTTTTATTAAAGCTTTTTATTTTCAAAACATAAGCATGGTAATTTGCAAGACTGACCCTTGCATAGCCTTGTGATATAAATTTTCTCCACCTTCACCCCAACCCCTCCCCTATATGGCAAGAAGACAATATATGTTATACATGTTAAATATATGTTAAATGCAATATATGTAAACACATTTAAACAATTCTCTTGCTGCACAAGAAAAATCAGATTGAAAAGGAAAGAAAATGAGTAAGAAAACAAATTGCAAGCAAACAATAACAAAAAATTGTGAGAATGTTATGTTGTGGTCCCCACTCATTTCCCATAGTCCTCTCTCTGGGTGTAGAGGGCTCTCTTCATCATAAGGTCATTGGAACTGGCCTGACTCATCTCTTTGTTGAAGAACCAAATCCATCACAGTTGATCACGTAATCTTGTTGCTACTGTATACAATGTTCTCTAAGTTCTGCTCATTTCACTTAGCATCAGTCATACAAGTCTCTCCAGGCCTCTCTAAAATAATACTCCTGATCATTCCATAATATTCCATAACATTCATACCATAACTTGTTCAGCAATTCCCCAGCTGATGGGCATCCATTCAGTTTCCACTTTCTTACCACTTACAAAAAAGGCTGCCATAAACATTTTTGCATATGTGGGTCCCTTTTCCTCCTTTAAGGTCTCTTTCAGATATAAGCCTAGTAGAAAAACTGCTGCATCAAAAAGTATCACAGTTTGATAACTTTTTGAACATAGTTCCAAATTGCACTCCAGAATGATTGGATTCTTTCACAATTCCACCAATAATGCATCAATGTCCCAGTTTTCCCACATCCCCTCCAACATTCGTCATTATTTTTTCCTGTCATCTTAGCCAATCTGACAGATATGTAGTGCTATCTGAGAGTTGTTTTGATTTGAATTTCTCTGCTCAATAGTGATTTTCATGGGATTAGAAATGGTTTTAATTTCTTTATCTGAAAATCATCTGTCCATATTCTTTGACCATTTATCAATTGGAGAATAGCCCATCAAATGTATTTTTAAAAAAGACTATGAAAGACATTGTGTGAAAATGGTTTTTCAATAAAATTTTGATTAAAAAATAAAATTAGAGGGGAAACAGGTAACTGGGGAAGGGAGCATGGAAAATTTTTCTGATAAGTCTCATTTTCATTTTATATATAGATCTACATCATACATTACATGTACATGCATATATGAATGATAATGTATATACATAATGTATATACATATTATCTGCATTATAGACAATATACATTCAAATGAATAAGAACAAGAGCCATTTTCCAAATGAGAGCACTTTTCAAAGGAAGAAATCTAAATTATCAATAGCCATGTTTTTAAATGCTCTAAATCTTTAATAATTAGGGAAATACAAGTTAAAGTAACTCTGAGGTTTTATCTTATATCCCAACAGATCGACATGGCTGAGAAAAAAAGGAAAATAGCAAATGAAGGGGGACTGTGAAAGAAACAGATATATTAATGTAATGTTGGTGGAGCTGTGACTTGCTCTGGATATTTTAAAAAATAATTTGCAACTACATCCCAAAAGTTATGAAGCAATGCAACCTTTTTGACCCACTGATGCTACTTCTGATCCTGTGCTCACAGAGTTCAGAGAAAGAGAAAAAGGGCCAATATATACACAAATATTTATATCCTACAATTTTTTTCTGTAAAGTATTGGAAACTGAAGACATGTCCACCAGTCAGGAAATGGTTAAATAAATTGTGATACATGAATTTAAAGGAATACTATTGCAATGTAAGAAATGATAAAGTGGATGAGTTCTGTGAAACATGGGAAAACTCATATGATACAAAGAGAAATGAGCAGAATCAGGGGAACAATTTACACAGTAGCAACAACCTTGTAAAGACAACCAAGTTAGAGAGACTTAAGAATTTAAATTAATGGAATAACTAACTACAATTCCAAAGAACTCATACTGACACATGCTATTCATCTCCTAACAAAGAAGTAATGGGCACAAGGTGCTGAAGGAGACATACAGCCTTTGAACATGGTCAATGAATGAATGTGCTTTGTTTGACTACCTGGTCAAACCTCAGAGACCTCATAGGTCTTCTATCGCTGTATTATCCCCTTTTTCTATAGATAAGAAAACTGAGGACTAGAGAGGTCAAGGATCACATCACATGAACAGTAGGTACAAAAGCTTAGTTGTGAAACCTAATCCTCTCACACCAGATCTAAGCATCATCCCATTGTACTACTGGTTCCAGGAAGGCAGCCAGAACTGAGGGAAGGCTAGGAATTTCTCAGGCTGCCACAGCAATAGTTCCTGGGTACCTGGATGGATGGTGATGGAGCAGGCTCACCTCTAGACTTCATATATTGGCCAGGGCTGCAAACTCGATGAGGCACACACAGCTCACAGTCATCATCTTTTATATCAGAGCAGAAATAACCTGGAGAACAGCCACACACAGTGTTGGAGGTAGAGGAACATTCCCTTTTGGTCACCAAACCAAGCTCTGAAAGAAAGAACAAAAGGAAGAAAGAGACATTAGGTCAATTACCATTTATTCAGGACCTACTATGTTCCAGGCATGCATTAAAAAGAAAGGTAAAATATAACCCCTGCTGTCAAGGAGATCACAGTCCAATGCACATAAAGAAGGTCTGTAGAAACAAGATCCACACAGGATAAATTGGAGATGTTCAAGAGAGGAAAGGCCCTAGACTTAAGAAGGAAGGAGATTGATTTCTTGCAAAGCTGGGCTTTTAGCTAGGATTTTAAGGAAGACAAGAAAGACAGAAGGTGGAGGTGAGCATAGAGGCATGAGGAAAAATGCCCAGCTGAGAAAACTACAATTCATTATCTCTGGATCATAGAGTGTGTGTGAAATAGGGGAGGGTATAAGGTACAATAGGATTGTAAAGGTAGTAAAGGGCTAAGTTATGAAGCCTTTAAAAACTTCAGTTTTACTCCTAGAGGTGAGAGGGAGCCATTGAAGTTTATTGAGTTAGATGGTGACATGTTTGGACCTGTGCTGTAGGAAAATCATTTTGATAGTTGAATGGAAGATAGATTGAAGTGGGGAGAGATAGACAGACACCCTCACAGCATTTATTGCAATACTCTAGGTGTGAGGTGAAGAGGGTCTAATGTGTCAGAGGAGAGAAAGGGGTATATTCAGGAAATACTACAAAAGGTGAAATCCACCTTGTAGGTCTTTGTAAGTCCATGAGAGAAATGAAGAAGGAAGGAACTGCTGTGGTTAGCTACAGGGTGACTCAGTTTGAAGATATTTGGAGCCAGTCATTTACCCTTCTGTGAGCAGGAGGCTGGCTCCATTCTACAGATTCACATGTGTCTGAGTTTGATGCTCAATTATACCAAACCACATTGGTTCATCATAATCTCAGGCAAGTCTAACAGACCCTCCAGGAAATTATCCACTGTTCAGAAGCAGGCATTGAAGTCTAATTGAGAAAAGGACTTTCTCAAGGTCACATAGAATCATTGAGAGGTATCAAGAAGTAAGGGGAAGGGGAGAACAATTTATTTAGTGCTTATCCCTCAATGTACCAGGCACTGTGCTATGAAACAACCCTGAGAGGTAGATGCTGTTCCTGCCCTCCCATTTAACAGTTGAGGCAGACTAAGGGCAAGTGGTGTTCAAGGTTACAAAATTAGAAGTCACATTTGAAGCCAAGTCTTGCTGTCTCCAGATCCAGCATTCTATGCATGGTACCAGCAGCTACTAGAGCCCAAACCTCCCAGCCAAATGCAGAGAGAAGACATTTAGAGGCTGATGGGACCTGACTTGTCATTACAATGAACCCTCCCATTTTAAAGATGAACAAATGGAAGTCCAGAGAGGGAAATTACTTTTTCCTGATTTCCCTCAATGCCAGTGCCTTCCTTCTAAGATAATTTCTAATTCATCATCCTGCCTATTCCATGTTTGTACAGAGTGATGTCATGGTGTGTACCCCATTAGATTCTCAGGGTCTTTCTTGGTATCCCCAGGGCTTAACACATAGCATGTGCTTATTGGATGTTTACTGAGTGGCTTGCCCAACATCATACAGATAACAGATGGAATAGCTAAGTTTTGAACCCAGCATCTCCAACTTCTAATCTAGGACTCTTCCCTATGCATCACCTGGTGGCAATATTGGAGGTGAAAACCTTTTCAAACTCTAAAAATGAATGTGCCTAAGAAAGGAGGAGGGAAAGATGAAAAAGCTCTGAGTAAGAATTTAACTTGCCATCATGGGACCTGAGGTCAAATCCTGGCTCTGCTCTTTACTGCTTTGTGTATTTGCTCAGGTCCCAACTTCCCTGGGATCAGTTTCTTCAATAAAATGAGGGTCCTAGATGACATGACCTCTCTGGTCTTTTTCAGCTCTGGGTCTGTTACCTATTAATCCCTTCCATATGGACTAAAGAGAGGAGATATTCTGAGGGAATAATATTTGTGCACAGGAGACTCAAAAAAGGAGAAATGGGGGAGCAAAAAGAAACAGAAGAGTTCCCAGTACTTTATATTGTCAAGAGTTTTGATATGTTCAAGATGATTTCCCAGTTATGCAGAACAATCTGTTCAAATAGAGAAGCCCAAATTTCAGAATACTCAGAGCTAGTGTGAGAGAGCAGAAAGACCTGATCTACCATTTAACATTCCTCTGCCCTCTTTCTGTCCAACCCCCCCACTCACAAGGATACATATGCCCTTCTCTAACCTGATGTAATACTGACCTGCCTGGGATTCAGGGGTAAAATGGGGTAGGACCAAGGGGAGGAGATTCTTTGTTCTTGAAAAGCATCCTCCTATTACTAAGGGTGAAAATCCATCTTTAAAAATTCATTCAAAACCCTGAGACAGGACATTATTAGCAGTGATTCACAATCTAACATCAATTAATTCCTTAACATAATATCTCCCTGGAAGACAACGGAATGATCAGAAAAGAGTAGAAAGATGGAGAAGTAATTTGAAATGCTAGAACATTGCTAGGGAAAATGAGCCCAGCTGGGAGTTTACAGGAAGAGGTTTGGGGTTCTCAGGGGGAAACACAGGTCTTAAATAATCCTACACCTATGGCTAGAGGTCAGGAAAGTGTAGACATGTATATTTAAGGAGCTGGGTAGGCTCTAGGGCCTAGCTCAGCCTCTTTGGCAAGTTCCTGAGGACCAGCTCTATTGACAAGCCTCTTCAGAATCCTAGACATTTTGAGCGCTCTTTTCTGAGGTTCCTGGAAGGAATTTGGATGTTCTAGGATTGTGTGAGAGAGTGTGAATAAAGTATCTCATGTTTCCTAAGTGTGAAATACCATGCTCTAAGAACCAGGAGATCATTACTCATGGGAACATCAATATTATAAGAAGATCAGTTCTGATAAACATGACTCTTTCCAATAATGAGATGACTGATGCAGTTGCAATGATCTTGTGATGAAGAGAGCCATCTGCCCCCAAAGAGAGGACTGTGGGGACTGAGGGTGGTTCCCAACATAGCATTCTCTTTTTTTTTTTTTTTTTTTTTTAAGGAGGAAAAGAGAAAATTTTATTTTATTTTTACATTTTATTTTATTTTATTTTTTAAAATATAATTTAATTTTTATTTTATTTTATAATTATAACTTTTTTTTGACAGTACATATGCATGGGTAATTTTTTACAACATTATCCCTTGCACTTACTTCTATTCAGATTTTTTCCCTTCCTCCCCCAACCCCCTCCCCCAGATGGCAAGCAGTCTTATATATGTTAAATATATTACAGTATATTCTAGATACAATATATGTGTGTAGAAACGAATTTTTTGTTGCACAGGAAGAATTGGATTCAGAAGGTAAAAATAACAGTTTACACTCATTTCCCAGTGTTCCTTTTCTGGATGTAGCTGATTCTGTCCATCATTAATCAATTGGAATTGGATTAGCTCTTCTCTATGTTGAAGATATCCACTTCCATCAGAACACATCCTCGTACAGTATCATTGTTGAAGTGTATAATGATCTTCTGGTTCTGCTCGTTTCACTTAACATCAGTTGATGTAAGTCTCTCCAAGCCTCTCTGTATTTCTCCTGTTGGTCATTTCTTATAGAACAATAATATTCCATAACATTCATATACCATAATTTACCCAACCATTCTCCAATTGATGGACATCCATTCATTTTCCAGTTTCTAGCCAATACAAAAAGGGCTGTCACAAACATTTTGGCACATACAGGTCCCTTTCCCTTCTTTAGTATTTCCTTGGAATATAAGCCCAGTAGTAGTATGGCTGGGTCAAAGGGTATGCACAGTTTGATAACTTTTTGGACATAATTCCAGATTGCTCTCCAGAATGGTTGGATTCTTTCACAACTCCACCAACAATGCATCAGTGTCCCAGTTTTCCCACAGCCCCTCCAACATTCATCATTATTTGTTCCTGTCATTTTAGCCAATCTGACAGGTGTGTAATGATACCTCAGAGTTGTCTTAACTTGCATTTCTCTGATCAATAGTGATTGGGAACACTCTTTCATATGAGTGGAAATAGTTTTAATTTCATCATCTGAAAATTGTTTGTTCATATCCTTTGACCATTTATCAATTGGAGGATTGGTTTCTTATAAATTAAAGTCAATTCTCTGTATATTTTGGAGATGAGGCCTTTATCAGAACCTTTAACTGTAAAAATGTTTTCCCAATTTGTTACTTCCCTTCTAATCTTGTTTGCATTAGTTTTGTCTGTGGAGAAACTTTTTAATTTGGTGTAATCAAAATGTTCTATTTTGTGATCAATAATGGTCTTTAGGTCTTCCTTGGACACAAACTCCTTCCTCCTCCCCAAATCTGAGAGGTAGACTATCCCATGATCCCATGTTCCTCCAATTTATTTATGATTTCGTTCTTTATGCCTAAATCTTGGACCCATTTTGATCTAATCTTAGTATGTGGTGTTAAATGTGGGTCCATGCCTAGTTTCTGCCATACTAATTTCCAGTTTTCCCAGCAGTTTTTGTCAAATAATGAATTCTTATCCCAAAATTTGGGATCTTTGGGTTTGTCAAAGATTAGATTGCTATTTTTATTCACTATCTTGCCCTGTGAACCTAACCTATGCCACTGATCAACTATTCTATTTCTTAGCCAATACCAAATGGTTTTGGTGACTGTTGCTTTATAATATAGCTTTAAATCAGGTACTCTTAGACCAGCTTCCTCTGACTTTTTTTTCATTAGTTCCCTTGCAATTCTCGACCTTTTATTCTTCCATATGAATTTTGTTGTTATTTTTTCTAGGTCATTAAAATAGTTTCTTGGGAGTCTGATTGGTATAGCACTAAATAAATAGATTAGTTTGGGGAGTATTGTCATCTTTATTATATTCGCTCGGCCTATCCAAGAACACTGAATGTCTTTCCAATTATTTAAATCTGACTTTATTTTTGTGGCAAGTGTTTTATAATTTTGCTCATATAATTCCTGACTCTCCTTTGGTAGATATATTCCCAAATATTTTATACTATCGACTGTTATTTTGAATGGAATTTCTCTTTGTATCTCTTGCTGTTGGATTGTGTTGGTAATGTATAAAAATGCTGAGGATTTATATGGATTTATTTTGTATCCTGAAACTTTGCTAAAATTCTGAATTATTTCTAATAGCTTTTTTAGCAGAGTCTTTGGGGTTCTCTAAGTATACCATCATGTCATCTGCGAAAAGTGATAATTTGATTTCTTCATTTCCTACTCTAATTCCTTGAATCTCTTTCTCGGCTCTTATTGCCAAGGCTAGAGTTTCTAGTACTATATTGAATAGTAATGGTGATAGTGGGCAACCTTGTTTCACTCCTGATCTTACAGGGAAAGGTTCTAGTTTATCACCATTACATATGATGTTTACTAAAGGTTTTAAATATATGCCCCTTATTATTTTAAGGAATAGTCCATTTATTCCTATACTCTCAAGCGTTTTTAGTAGGAATGGATGTTGGATTTTATCAAATGCTTTTTCTGCATCTATTGAGATGATCATATGGTTTTTATTAATTTGATTATTAATATGGTCAATTATACTAATAGTTTTCCTAATATTAAACCAGCCCTGCATTCCTGGTATAAATCCCACTTGGTCATAGTGTATTATCCTGGGGATGATTTTCTGAAGTCTATTTGCTAATATCTTATTTAAGATTTTAGCATCAATATTCATTAAGGAAATTGGTCTATAGTTTTCTCCAACATAGCATTCTCACTTTTTGTTGTTACTTGCTTGCATTTTGTTTTCTTACCCATTTTCTTTTCTATTTGATCTGATTTTTCTTATGCAGCAAGAGAACTGTATAAATATGTTTATACATATTGGATTTAATATATATTTAAAATGTATAACATATATTGAATTATTTGCCATCTAGGGGAGGAGGTGGATGGAAGGAGGGGAAAAATCTGAAATACAAAGCTTTGCAAGGGTCAATGTTGAAAAATTATCCATCCTTATGTTTTGAAAATTAAAAAAAAAAAAAGCTTTATTTAAAAAAAAACACTATGCTCTAGGACCTTAGGAAGTAGTCTAAGCCCCTCATGGTATAGAGGTGCAAACTGATGTCCAAAGAATGAACATGACTTATCCAAGTCCATAGAAGGAAAAGCCTGGAATGGAACCCTTCTCTCCCAATTGCTAGCAAAGCATTCTCACTGCCTCTTTTCCTGGTCTACAGCACTGGGTCATAGACATCCCTCTTATCCCATCTTGTCTGGTAAATCCAAGATTTTTAACTTCCCCAGAACCCAGTTCTCCCTTTCCCAGGAAAGCTACAGTACCTACCATAGGACAAACTCTGGGTTAGATCTAAGTCCTAGTTGATCTTAAGGCCTCTGAAGAATTTCTTACCAGAGTTGCAGACTTTACATAGAAGGCAGTTGTTCAGGACATGCTTGTGTGTAGTGTAGGTCCCAGGATCACAAGAAAGACACCTGGTGCCTCTCGTTATGTTACATGGCCCGACACGCCTGTAACCTAAAGATAACAAAGAGTCAGTATTAAGAACAAGGCATAGGATACCTCCTTGTAGAAGCCACTGCTTTCCAATCTCATTTCCCCTTGATGACACCATATGAGCACCCTAGACAATGCTCAAGAAGCTCCCAAGACCACTTACAAAACTTAGGATGGTTTACTGTGAAAATTAGGAGTGGTGCACATCCATCCCTCAATTTAAACCCAAACTGTCAAAACTGGAAGGGATCTCAAAGACAGAGAGAGATAGAGACAGAGAAAGACACACACAGAGAGAGATGAAGAGAGAAACAGAGAGAGAAGGGGAGAAGGAGGAGGAAGGAGAGAGACACATCCCCAGAGAGAGGAAGTCAGATGAATTTTGAGTGCAGAATAAAAAATAGTATTTTTCACTTGCTTCTTTTTTTGCAACATGACTAGTATGGAAATGTTTTACATGATTTCACATATATAATAAGTTAATATTGCCTAACATCTCATGGGATGGGGGCAAGGCTGAGAGAGAAAAGGAATTTGGAACTCAGAATTTAAAAAATAATGTTAAAGATAAATACTTTTTTGAAGGGGAGAAACAGAAAAAGACCTTATGGAGAAGGTGGTGTCTGAGTTATACATTGAAGGAATTTAGGCATAACAGAAGAGTAATAGGGAGTATTCCAAATAAAAAGGACTTCTGATAATGCAAAAAATGCAGAGATTTGGGATTAGCATACAGTCTAGGGCAGCCAGGTGGTCACTTTGATTGGAATAAGAAAATGTGAGAAGTCAGTTGAAATAACATAGCTAGGTGGTTGCAGTAGATAGACTACCAGGCTTGGATTCATGAAGACCTGAGTTCAAATCCAGTCTCAGATATTTGTTGCATAAACAGGGAAGTTACAAAATTTCTGTCTGACTCATAATTAAATAATGGAGAAGATAATAGGGCCTGCATTTGTATGGTTGCTGAGAGAATACAATAAGTAAATATCATTCAGCAAATTATCAGGGAAAACATTCCTGATATTCTAGAACTGGGGATAAAATAAAAATGGACAGAAACTATCAATCACCTCCTTAAACAGATCCCAAAATGATAATTCTCAAAATATTATGGTAGAAATGATCCAACCATCTGGAGAGCCATTTAGAATTATACCAAAGGGTATCAAACCATGCATATCCTTTGGCCTAGCAGTGCCATTACTGAGTTTGTATCTCAAGGAAATAAATCATAAAGGACAGAAAAAGACCCCATCTATGCAAAAATATGTGTAGCAATTCTTTTTGTGGCAGTAAAAAATTGAAAAGTGAGGAGATCCTCAACAATTGAGGAATGGATGAATAAATTATAGTATATGAAGATAATGGAATATTACTGTTCTGTAAAAAGTGATGAACAAGCTGATTTTAGAAAGGCCTGAAAAGATTTACATGAATTGATGCTGAGTGAGTATGCAGAATTATGGAGACTGAATGTAAATCAAAACAGGCTATGTTCACTTCTTTTTTCTTTTTTTTTTTTTTTCTCTCTCTCATGGTTTTTCCTTTTTTTCTGATTTTTCTCTCCCAATAAGATTCATAAAGAAATATGTATTTTAAAAACTAATATACATGTGTAACCAGAAAAAAAAATTAATACAGTATATATTATAACATTATAACAAGGCCAAGGAGAAAATATTGTAAGTAGGCAGAGCTACAATTAGGATAACACAAAATTTAGCAGCTCCTATATTACATAAGATATTTTGGAGAACAAAAGTCCTAGGATTACAACCAAGAGTCATTTACCCAGAAAAACTGAGTATAATTATTTAGAGAGAAAAAAAATTTATATTGAATGAAAAGAGGGACTTTTAGCATTCCTGGTGAAAAGATCAGAGCTGAATAGGGAAAAAAAAGATTTTCATGTAAGACTCAAGAAAGAAAGACATAACTAAAAGGTAAATAGGAAAGGGTCATCTTAAAGGACCAAATAAGGTTAAACTGTTTACATTTTATCATAACATAATGATATTTGTAACTCAGAAGCTTCTCAGTACTTGTGCTGTTAGAAGTATTAGACAGAAAGCCCAGATCTAATTAGAATATGATGGGGCAATATCTAAATATATATATAATAAAGGAAGTGCTTGTTTTGGCAGCACATACACTAAAAAAAAAAAATTCTTTAGAATTTGTTTTGTTATTTCTTGTGTTCTATAAATTCTTCCTGGGTAGCGAGCCATTTGAAGTTATTCTTTGGGGTAGAAGCTTTTTTTCTTCTTTTTCTTCAGTGTCCTGAAGATGACTCTCAGTCTCCTCTGTTCCCATAGTAAATTTCTATGGTGGGGTTCTTTCTAATTTGGCAGTTCATTTTTTAAAAATGAGATGCATTAATGTAAGCACCTCTAATCCTAGAGTGGGGTGAATGGTGCCTGGTCTCACCTCTCTACCCTCTGACCAGGAACCCCAAACCAAGAGCTCCACCTTCCAGCAAGTGCCCATATACGGCAGCACCCTGCCTTACTGCCTCTGCCCTCACTGAGTGCTAGTTGCTTCTTGCCCAGGGCCACAATCTCTGCTGCACATCTGGGCCTAGTGTTCCTGATCAACTGAGCTTCATTCAGTCTTTCCTGATTCAAACTCCACAAGCAGTTCAGGAGGTGAAAGTCTGTGGTTCCTGCAGAGGTTCCAGACACACCTAGGTAGCCCTCTTAGTAGCTTTCTACTTGGTGTTTCAATGGGGATAGTCTGGAGGTATTTGCACTTCACTGGGGTTAATCCCTAGTCCTGTGTCTTTCTTCGTACCTTTTTAAGCTGTTGATTAAATTCCTGTTCTATACTAAGTTTTGTTTTTTCACCAGTCTATGTTCTTCCTGAGGTGCAAATTTCATCTATTTGTGGAGGAAATCTGGAGAGCTTGAAGTTTACTAACCTACTTTATCATCTTCTCAGAATTCTTCCAAAATTTATTCTTTTATATTGAAATATCTCCTATGGTCTGCTGTATATATGGTAAATTTTTCTTATGATTTTTTATTTAAGTTTAAAATAAAAAAATTTTTAAATCCCCAAAAGTTAAAAGATCTATATGTTCAAAAAATTTATAACAGCTCTTCTCTGATGGCAAAGAAATGTAAACTGAAGATATGCTCATCAATTGAACAAGTTTGATACATAATGGTGATGGAGTATTATTGTGCTTTAAGAAATCATGAGCAGCTTCTATCCCAAAGAGTAACATGAAATGGCTCTCTACTCAGAGAGAATTTATAGAAGAACTCAAAAAAGAATTTTAAAAATCAAATGAGAGACATTGAGAAAAAATTTTAAAAACAAGATTATTAAAAAATAGTGTAATGCTGGAGAAACTGAGGCAGATAGATATTAGAGAGCTTTTTGATAATTTATTTAAAAGGGAGAGATTTACTGGGACCAAATGGATCCATGATTTGGTCCCAGGGCTGAATGAGACTATTGTTTCCAAGAATCCAGCATCCAACCAGCATCC